>NW_028262874.1:167601-189777 GCF_049901715.1 Pseudonaja textilis
CAATCTGAATCTCCTTTTCACCCAGAGAGGCTGAAGGTAACTGACCACCAAGAAAACTGTGGCATTCAAGGGGTTTTCAGAGGAAGAGCTCTCCTACAAGCCAAAGGCCCAACGTACATCTTTCAGATTTCCCTTCATTACATTTGCTATCAGGAAGGGCTTTTCTTTGGGTCAGAGAAATATTCTGGTACTTTGGTTTTCTCAGTCATGGAATCCTATGATACGAGACATGATACAAACAACACACTCTATTATAAGCCACCCAGAGTCTCTCTGGACAGGGAGGCAGGGAGCAAGCAAGTTTGGAGAAGCTGAATTCTAGTTGCAAAGAGGACCCACAAGGCCTCTTTACTTACAGATTTACAGAGTTGGAAGGGACTTTGCAGGTCATCTAGTCCAACCCCCCCCCAGCCTGCCGTTGACCAAGCAGGAGACCTTGCATCATTTCTGACAGATGGAAGTCTAATCTCTTCTTGAAAGCTTCCAGGGATGAAGCTCCCATGACTTCCTGAGAGAACTTCTGTTCCATTGGTTGATTGTTCTCACTGTCAAAAAATTTCTCCTTATTTCCAGGTTGAATCTCTCCATGACCAGTTTCCACCCATTGCTCTTGTCCTGCCCACAGATGCTTTGGAGAATAGTTTGACTCTTCTCAAATATTGGAAGATTACTATAATGTCTCCCCTGGTTCTTCTCTTCTCTAGACTAGCCAAGCCCAGTTCCTGCAATGGTTCTTCGTATGTTTTAGTCTCTAATCAGGGGTGGGATATGAAAGGATTAACTACTGGCTCAGGATTTACGAGCTTCCCTGCCCGCTGTGAGCAGGCCTGTAAATCGGCATAAATCATCATTAGCACATCATCAGCATGCTGCCTGTCGAGAAGCAGCCTTTGAAAAAGCCCTCTTTTCTTGTTTTTTTGAACTGCAGCTGTGGCTTGTTCAGCAGCTGAAGTTGAAAAATCAGGAAATAAAGATCAGGCTCCTATGTAGCTGGTTGTCCACTAAGACTCCAAGATCCCTCTCAGTTACTGCTACTGAGCCTGGTTTCACCCAGTCTATAAGTGTCCTTTGGGTTTTTCTAGCTTAAGTGTAGGACTTTACTTTTCTCTACATTGGATTTCCTTTAGTTAGATACGGCCCAGAGTTCAAGTCTGTCGAGATCCATCTGGCTCTGGAGCCTATCTTCTAGGGCAGTGGTTCCCAAACTTTTTCAGTCCACCACCCCATTGGTGCTACAAATTCATCCTCAGTGCCCCCACCCAGGGGTGGGATTCAAATTTCCTAAGAACTGGTTCTGAGGGCATGGCCTAATTTGTGGGCATGGCTTGGCAGTCATGTGACTGGGTGGGTGTGGCTTGCTGGCTGGGTGTGGCTTGGTGGTCACGTGACCAGATGGGCATGGCCTGGTGACTGGCAAACCAAATACAAGTGGTCCTCGCTTAATGGCTGTTTGCTTAGCAAGTGTTCTAATTTATGACTGACCTCCCCAGAGCTACTTGACCTATTTTTAAAGTTTTGACACACACACTCTCTCTCTCTCCCTTGGTTGGACTAGATATGTCATTTACTTTCTCCTCCCTCCCTCCCTTTCTTTCTTTCCTTCTTTCTTTTTTCTTTCTTTCTCTTTCTTTCTGTCCCTTTCTTCCACCCCCCTCTCTTTCTTTGTCTATCCTTTTTCTTCCTTTCTATCTCCCTTTCTCTCTCCCTTTTCTTTCTTTTCTTTCTTGTCTCTTCCTTCTCTCTCTCTTTCCCTCCCTCCCTCCCTCCATATCCCATTCACTTTCTCCTCCCTCCCTCTTTCTTTCTCTCATTCCCTCTCTCTTTTTTCTGTCTTTCTCTTTTCCTCTCTCTCTTTCTTTCTGGGTTGTCGTTCCATCCCTCCTCTTTCTTTGTCTATCCCTTTTCTTCCTTTCTCTTGCTCTCTCTCCCTTTTTCTTTCTTTATTTTCTTGTCTGTTCCTTCTCTCTTTCCCTCTCTTTCTCTCTCTCTTTCCCCTTTCTCTTTCTTTTTTCTCACTTTTTCTTTCTTTCCTTCTCTCTCTCTCTCATTCCATCTCTCTCTTTCCCTCTCTCTCTATCCCTTCTGTTATGTCCGTGGAACTGGTTGGGGTTTCCAACCAGGTCCGCTGTTTGGGCGGGAGCACCAGCAGCTCCCATTGGTTGGCTCCATTTGACAGTCGGCTATATAAGCCGACTGTCGAGTGGAGCCAGCCTGTTGTCGCCCGCTGGTCTGCGAGTTAGCTAGCAGACGCGACAACCCTTTATTCATTGCATAATAAAGCCTGTTACTTGCACGGTCTGGTCTCATGCCTCGTCCTTACCATCGCTCTACAACACTGGCGATGAAGGTGGGATGGTCGAAGGCTAACCAGACGCGTTTTCACAAAGAGCTGTAGTCACAGAGAGAGTTAGCAAGGGCGCTGTAGCCTCAGCCGCCCCACGCTCACAAAGAGCGCGAAATTCAAATTAATACCGTAAGAGCTGATTCGCTGGAAATGAGCCGCAGGCACAGCAGCCGGGCCACCCACTCTCACCAAGAGCGCGTTTTTCAAAAGAGCTGAGCAACCCAGAGAGACAATTGCAGAGCGTTCTTTTAAGAGCGCAATTTCAAAGAACGATTTGAAGCAGACGAACCTGTTCCTTCTCCACGATGAGCGCGAATCAGACATTCCCTCCATTCAAGCCTAACGAGGAGACGTGGGACTCCTATAGAAATCGATTCAGCCATTTTCTGGACGCCATCGGTCTAGCCAACGCCGCAGAGCATAGGAAGAAATCCTATTTCCTGAGTTACTGCGGAGCCTCCGTCTTCGACACAGCCACAGCATTAGTCGCGCCCCGCGCCATCAGAAGCGTCCCATGGGACGAACTACAGGAAATACTTTCAAATCACTATTCGCCCAAGCCGTCGCAAATAGCCAGAAGGTACGCCTTCAGGGTCAGGAAGCAAGCAGAGGGGGAGTCGATCAACGAATATATGGCCGCCCTAAGAACAGCCGCCTTGCAGTGCGGATTCAAAGAATATTTGGAGGACATGTTGCTGGACCAGATCGTCTGCGGGGTAAGAGATCTGAAACTCCAAAGGCGTTTACTAGCGAAGAAAGACCTGACGCTAACTATAGCCATGGAAGAAGCCCTGGCCGCTGAGCTCTTGGCTCAGTCAGCAGCCGAAATTCAGGGAAAACAATCTAAATCCAGCACGCAAACTGTCCATTGAGAAGAGGTAATCAGCGATGATGACCCCACAGACGCCTCCGACGTTAACCGCCTAACTCATCAAAAGCCTTCACAGGTAGGAGCGGGGCAGAGGAACAATTTCACCCCCAAGCAACCTCCCATGTGCTTAACCTGTGGAGGCTCCCACCCTAGGGCATCCTGCAAGTTCAGAAACGCCATCTGCCTGAACTGCCAGAAGAGGGGTCACATCGCGAGAGTCTGCCAAGCAGGGCGATCCATACCACAAAGACCTCTTCTATCTTCTAACCCCCAAAGGCAAGTGGTAGACTGCTACACCTGCTACCACGCTAACCACACTTCCCTAACCCCTGATAAACTTACAATTTCTGTCTTCCTAGAAGGTAAGCCCTGCAGGATGGAGGTGGATACGGGATCTGCGCTCTCGATTATGTCCTGGGATACCTTGAAGAGACTCCAGCCCAGGCTGTCCAGGAAACAACTGCAAAGATGCCACCTGACGCTGCGAGATTACCAGGGAAAGAACATTCCTGTCATCGGGAAAGGCAAGTTCCTTGTGCAATTCCAAACCTTTAAGGGCCACCTGCCCCTAGTGGTAGTTAACGGTACCCTCCCTAGTCTGTTGGGACTTGATTGGTTTCCTTCTCTTGGCCTTAGCGTTACCGGGATTCATGCTATCTCAACCTCTGATGTAGATTCCCTATTTTCAGAATTTTCCGATGTATTCAGCAATGAGCTGGGCTGCTATTCGGGGACCCCCATATCATTTTCAGTAGACCCCCAGGCAATCCCTCTTCGTTTAAAACCTCGTAGGGTGCCTTTTGCCATCCGTCCAAAATTGGACGCAGAACTAGATAAACTACTCAAACAAGGGGTGCTAGAGCCCACTGATTTCGCTAAATGGGAGACCCCCATAGTCACCCCACTTAAAAAAGATGGCAATTTGAGAATTTGTGCTGATTACAAAACAATGCTCAACCGCTACCTACAGGTCAGCGCCTATCCCGTGCCCGTTATTCAGCACCTTTTACATACGTTCGAACCCGGCACCATTTTCGCTAAGTTAGATATGTCCCAGGCATACCAACAGTTCCCTGTCGATGAACAGACAGCGGAACTACAAACTATAGTCACTCACAGGGGAGCGTTCAAATGTAAGTGCCTCCAATTTGGGATCAGCGTGGCCCCAGGCATTTTTCAGTCACTCATGGAGAGGATTCTCCAGGGTCTCCCGGGAGTGGTCCCCTACTTCAATGACATTTTAGTCTCAGCCACGAACCGGCCCCAGCTCATTCAGAGAGTCAGGACAGTGCTACAGAGGTTCAGGCAGCATGGCCTCAAACTCAAAAGGGAGAAGTGTGCCATCGCCACTAGGCAGGTGGACTTTCTGGGTTATAGGATTGATGCCTCGGGCATCCATCCTATTGAATCCAAGGTCAAGGCCATCCATGAGGCACCCACACCTACCAACAAGACCGAACTACAAGCTTTTCTTGGACTTTTAAATTTCTACGCCTCATTCCTTCCACACAAGGCATCTGTCGCTGAACCTTTACATCGCTTACTAGATAAAGACTCTTCCTGGCATTGGGGACCCAAGGAGGCCCATGCGTTCAAATCGGTCAAATCTTTGCTCACTTCTGAAGCGGTCCTGGTTCAGTTTGATCAACGTCTCCCCTTAGTCCTAGCCACTGACGCATCCCCTTTCGGCATTGGCGCTGTCCTGAGCCACAGGCTCCCCAACGGTTCCGAGGCACCAATCGCTTTCTTTTCCAGGACTCTTTCTCCCACCAAGAGAAACTATAGCCAGATCGACAAAGAGGCCCTGGCCGCTGTGGCTGCAGTCAAGAAATTCCACGAATTCGTTTTTGGCCACCACTTTGAGTTAGTGACTGATCATAAACCCCTTTTAGGACTTCTGTCTGGAGACAAGCAAACTCCACAGGTACTCTTGCCCAGAATGACTAGATGGACCTTGTTTCTGGCTGCTTATTCATTTAAGTTAGTGCACCATCCAGGCAAGACTCTGAGCCACGCCGCTGCCCTCAGCCGCTGCCCCCTGCCGCTCCCAGTTGAAGACCCAGCACCTATCCACGCCATTTTCGAGGTCAACGAACTTAAGCTTCCAGTGACAGCCGAAGACATCGCGGCGCACTCGAAAAAGGACAAAATTATCGCCCAGGTTCTGGACTGGGTGGGGAGCGGGTGGCCGGAAACTCAATGTACAACTGATTTTATCCCTTTTAAAACCCACCAGCAGGAACTGTCTAAGTTACAAGGTTGCCTCCTGTGGGGAACAAGAGTGGTCATCCCTACATCACTGCGAGTGCCCATCCTGAAGGTGCTTCACGAAGGACATCTGGGCATCGTGAGAATGAAGGCTCTGGCCCGCAGCTACGTCTGGTGGCCCGGTATGGACGCTCAAATCGCCAACTGGGTAAGCTCTTGCCAACCTTGCCAACAAACCCAGGCCGCCCCTCCAGCTGCCATGCCCACCAGATGGGAGAGCGCAAACGCCCCCTGGTCCCGCTTGCATGTTGACCTAGCAGGACCGGTGCATGGCAGGACCTTCTTGGTGGTCATGGATTCATACTCTAAGTGGATTGATGTGGCACTACTTCCCACGACCACCACCCAATCAATAGTGAAAGCCCTGACCCATCTGTTTGTCACCCACGGGCTCCCAGACACCCTGGTTTCAGACAATGGCCCACAGTTCACATCATGTGAATTCAGCATGTATACTGCCAACTTGGGCATCAGGCACGTCCTTACAGCACCATTCCATCCCACTAGCAATGGGATGGCTGAGAGAGCAGTTAGATCGGCCAAGGAAGCACTTGCCAGGTTTGGTCAGGAGGACTGGCACTCTAAATTGTCCCGGTTCCGTCTCAGCCAGCACACAACCCCCTGCACCACCACCAACAAATCTCCGGCCGAACTTCTAATGGGGAGACGCCTTAGAACTACTTTAGACAGGCTACACCCCCACTATTGCCCAGACACCCCTTTGGGATCCGATAGCCTGGTCAGAGACTTCGCCCCACAGGACCTGGTATACGCCAGGAACTACGCTGGAGAACCGTTGTGGGTGCCAGGACAGATCGTATCGGTTACCGGCCCCAGATCCTATCGGGTCCTTCTGGGTGATGGACGTCTGTGGCGGAGACACGTGGATCAACTCAGGAGGCGAAGGGTGAGCGCGACAGATACCGACCCATGCCAACCAGCCAGCTCCAACAACGCCTCACCCGCACCTGATGGAGATCCCCTGCGGAACTAGGTCTTCCCAGACGAGCGAGAGGACCAGACGGAGAACCCGAGTTTCCAACCGGAGTCACCGATCCTAACACCGAGTGACCCAGCCAACCAGCCAGACCTCGAGACTCAATCGGGACAATCCGAGCAGGAGGTCTCGCCAGCACCATCAGGCACCACACCAGGGCAAGCCCTGGTGCCAACAACTGCTGAGGCGCGCTCCGAGACCCAGGGTTCGACACAGACTGGCAGTTCGCCCGAACTGCGACGTTCTGGGCGCCAGGGCAGACAGCCCACGTACCTACAAGACTATGCATGTTCACAGCTGGGGGGAAGGGGTGTTATGTCCATGGAACTGGTTGGGGTTTCCAACCAGGTCCGCTGTTTGGGCGGGAGCACCAGCAGCTCCCATTGGTTGGCTCCATTTGACAGTCGGCTATATAAGCCGACTGTCGAGTGGAGCCAGCCTGTTGTCGCCCGCTGGTCTGCGAGTTAGCTAGCAGACGCGACAACCCTTTATTCATTGCAATAAAGCCTGTTACTTGCACGCTCTGGTCTCATGCCTCGTCCTTACCATCGCTCTACAACACCTTCCTTAACCTATCTATCTATTTTCTGCCCAGGCAGGCATGGCCTAATCTGTCAAGGCCTGGGTTAATCCTGTATCACCCCGTTTCCCCTTTCAGAGGCCCCGGCCTTTAATCTCCCCATTTCCTCCCCCAGGACTGCCTCTTTCATCATCCCATGGCCATGACTTTACCTTCCTCCCACAGCTGGCTGCCAGGGAAGGCAAGCCAGGGCTGAGCCATTGTTTTTGCTGGGCTCCCCGCCAGCCCACATCGCTCTTGTCACGAATACCTGCAGCCAGTTTTTTTATGCACTGGACTGCCACCTCCAGCCACACTGAAAAATACACGCGGCGGCTGGAGGTTTTTTGCAGTGAAAATGACCAACCTCTGGCTTTGCTCTCCTCCAACGCGCTTCTGCGGCCTAGGCACCAGCCTCGAAGGTCCACCCCATTGAGCCTGCTACACCGGAGGGACTTGCCCAAGCAAGTCTGAGCGAAGTGGTGCAGCAGGCAATGAGGTGAGCCTGCATGGCCGGTGCCCAGGAGCGGCAGTGGTAGTGCATTGGAGAAGCAGAGCAAAGTCAGAGGTTAGTAATTTTTACTGCAAAAAGCCTCCAGATACCACATGTGTCAGCCTTCAAGATGATCCCTTCTACATCTTATGTGCTGCCTTGTTTCTTCCTTACTTTGCATCTTTCTTACTGCTCCATCTTTCAGTTGTCATTAGCAATGGGGGGAGGGGGGAATTGGAAGGGAAGAAAGCTGGAGGTGTTACATTCCTGTGCGGTAAATGGGAAGGAGGAGGGGGAGTATAAATTCCTCTTTCTAAGTTTCTATTTCTTTGCCTACTTTTTCTATCCTCTGCGCAGCTGCGAAGTTTTATCAAAATATGTCAAGGTCAACGGACAGAGGCCTCATCACCACTTGAAGATGCCCACATGATCATATGCAGAACTTTTAATTGGAAGAGTCTTTTGAACTCTAGGGGGGTGGGAACAATTCCATCCCTTTGTATATGTGATCTGCGCGCCAAAATCTTTAGATTCAGAATCTTCTCTGTAGCTTCCACTTTGAAATTTAGTAAAGGAAAACCTTTGCTCTAACCATTGGGCTCTAACCATTGTGTGTTTCTTTCTTGGATTTTGAATGGAGCACAGACCAACAACATGTTTCTTTCAGTGCGGCTGAACTGCAGCTGCACTCAAAAAAACCACACGACGTCTGGCTGCTTTTTGCAGCAAAAATTACCGACCTCTGGCTTTGCTTGCTCCACTTGTCCAATGCACCCCTGTGGCCATCAGCGATTGTCGCGCATGCACAGTAAGGACTGACTGGGCAGGGAACGGAGGAGCTGGTGGAGAGGAGCAGGGCCAGCCAGGGGCCTGTTTTACAGGTTCTCCAAACTACCAGGAATGGTAATGAACCGGTAGAATCCCACCCCTGAATTACATCCTGCAAGGGGCCCACCTCTGTCACCTGTTAGCACCCCCTGCCATCCCCCTTGTCTCTTAATGCCCCCCTAAGGCATCCCACAGCCCCCCAGGGGGCAGTACTGCCCACTTTGGGAACCACTGTTCTAGGGTGTTAGCTATTCTTGCCAGCTTAGTATCATCTGAAAATTTGTAACCTTCACTGGATTCAGTCCAAACCTGAACTCATTTGCTAGTCAACAGAGTTCCCTTCTTCTTTTATATTTGAAGACAAGGTGTTATGTCCCTGGAACTTAAAGAAGTTCCCACTCAGGTCCGTTCGCGCTGCGGGGGCGGTTGCCCTCTCTCATTGGCTGGTTCTCCCCAGCAGCCAGCTATAAAAGCAGGCTGCGGGGTCCAACCAGTCGCTGATCGCTGCGAGCCAGTTCCAGGCTTGGCAAGCACGTTCAGTCCTTTATTATTCTAATAAAGTATTTGTTGCACCATGCCCTGGTTCAGCCTCTCATTATCCAAACTTAACACTGGCGACGAGGATGGGATGGCGACCAGAGGCAAAATGCAACCGCTGAATCACTAGCCGCTGATCCACAGCCAGAGAGAGCGATCAGCAAACAACGAAAGCGAACGCTGAGCCGCAAGCCAGAGAGAGCGGTCAGCAAACAGCGAGAGTGAGAAGCGTCTGTAGCCGCTTGTTAGCCAGCTACAGGGAAAGTGAAGCGCTGCGAGCCGCAGCCGCTCGTTTCTTTAGGCGCGAAATTCAAACGGCTGTCATTTGAATTTCCGCCCAAGAATACAGCGCGGTGCTGTATTTCAAAGTCACTGACGCCCACGCAGGCGCGAATTTCAAAACGCTGCCAACGGCCATTGCAACCTAACATCGTGTTAACCCAGAGAGAGGAAGAGAGTTGTGAAAACCTCCCCTGAGCTGAAGTCACTTGCCTGCCATAGGCACAAAAACTTTCCTGCTGCTGCCCAGAGAGATTTTCTCAACAGATTTTCCAGCTAGATTCTCAACATGAATTCCAACCCAGTCTTCCCGTCGTTCAAGCCGGATGAGGAGAAATGGGAGTCATACAAGAATCGCTTTAACCATTACATCGACGCCATTGGGCTGGCTGATGCAGGGGAGCACCGAAAAAAATCGTATTTCCTGATCTACTGCGGAGCCATCGTCTTTGATACGGCCACAGCACTCGTGGCTCCACGTGAGTTAAAAAACGTCCCTTGGACAGAACTGTTAGAAATCCTTACTAACCACTATTCTCCTAGACCCTCACAGATTGCCAGGCGGTTCACCTTCCGTATGAGGAAACAATCAGACAAAGAAACTATCAACCAGTACATGGCTGCCCTCAGGTCTGCAGCACTCCATTGTGGGTTTGGGACCTACCTGGATGACATGCTCCTCGATCAGCTAGTCTGTGGGATCAAGGATCTTCACCTTCAAAGGCGCCTACTCACCAGGAAGGACCTCAACCTCGCTCAAGCCGTCGAGGAAGCCCTGGCAGCGGAGCTGGCAGCACATTCAGCCACCGAGATCCAAGGTCCTGCCTCCAAACAAATCACAGTTTCCGTCCACTCTGAAGAGGTGGTCATCGAGGAGGACCCCAGTGATGCGGTCGACATCCACCGCCTAGCCCACACCAGACACCCGCAGGTAGGAGCCAAGCAAGAAAGCATCAGTCCTCCCAAGCACATCACCCTGTGCCTATCCTGTGGTGGATCTCACCTGAGGACCACCTGCAAATTCAAGGGAGCCACCTGCAACAATTGTCACAAAAAGGGGCACATCGCCAGAGTCTGTCAAGCCACTCACAACTCAGCACAAAGGGTCCCTTCCTTTTCACATTCCGGACCCCAAAGGCAAGTATTGAACTGTCGCACACGCCACCATGCTAAGCACACTTGCCATACTGTTAGTAAAATCTCTCTCTCCGTTTTATTAGAAGGTAAACCTTGCCACATGGAGGTTGACACGGGGTCAGCGCTCTCAATTATCTCCTGGAGCACCCTCAAGAAACTACAGCCCAGTCTATCCAGAAACCGGCTCCAGAAGTGCCAGCTTAGCCTGAAGGACTACCAGGGGAAGATCATTCCTGTAATCGGCAGAGGCAAGTTTCTTGTTAATTTTAAAACTTTTAAAGGCCACCTACCTCTAGTGGTAGTTAGCGGCAACCTCCCTACACTTTTGGGACTTGATTGGTTCCCCCACCTCGGCCTGGGGTTAACAGGAGTCCATGCGGTCTCAACCTCTGACACTGACTCCCTATTCGCTGACTACTCAGACGTATTCAGCAATGAGCTGGGGTGTTATAACGGTACCCCTATCTCATTCTCAGTCGACCCCCAAGCGGTCCCAATCCGGTTGAAACCTCGTAGAGTTCCATTCGCTATTCGGCCTAAATTAGATGCGGAACTGGATAAATTATTAAAACAAGGGGTCATTGAGCCAACAGATTTCGCCAAATGGGAGACGCCCATTGTCACACCCCTCAAAAAAGACGGTAGCCTGAGAATTTGCTCGGACTACAAAACCACAATTAATAAGTTTTTACAAGTTAGCGCTTACCCAGTGCCCGTCATTCAGCATTTATTACACACGTTTGAACCTGGCAGCATTTTTGCCAAATTGGACATGTCTCAAGCGTATCAACAGTTCCCTGTTGACAACCAAACAGCGGAACTCCAGACCATTGTCACCCACAGGGGTGCTTTCCAGTGCAAGCGTCTCCAATTTGGCGTAAGTGTTGCCCCAGGCATTTTTCAATCCCTCATGGAGCGGATTTTGCAGGGCCTCCCTGGTGTAGTACCCTACTTCGATGACATCTTAGTCTCGGCCAGGGACAGACCCCAACTCTTCCAGAGAGTTCGAGCAGTGTTAGAGAGGTTCAGACAGCATGGCCTCAAGTTAAAAAAAGAAAAATGTGCCATTGCCACTAGACAGGTGGACTTTTTGGGTTATAAAATTGACGCCTCAGGCATTCACCCCCTGGAGTCCAAGGTTAAGGCAATTCACGAGGCACCCACTCCAACCTCCAAAGCGGAACTGCAGGCCTTCTTGGGGCTATTGAACTTTTACGCATCTTTCCTGCCCCATAAAGCATCTGTGGCGGAACCCCTGCACAGACTTTTGGATAAAAAATCGCCTTGGCATTGGGGACACAAGGAAGACTCCGCTTTTCGCGCAGTCAAATCACTACTCACATCGGAAGCGGTCCTTATTCAGTTTGACCCCAACCTTCCATTAGTGCTAGCAGCGGACGCATCCCCTTTTGGAATTGGGGCAGTGTTAAGCCACAGGCTCCCCAATGGCTCCGAGGCTCCCATCGCTTTTTTTCCAGGACGCTCTCTGCAACAGAGTGCAATTATAGCCAAATCGATAAGGAAGCTTTAGCAGCTGTCGCAGCAGTGAAGAAATTTCACGAATTTCTTTTTGGACACTTTTTCGAGCTAGTCACGGACCATAAGCCTCTCCTGGGTCTACTAGCAGGTGACAAACAGACCCCTCAAGTCCTGTCTCCTAGAATGACGAGGTGGACTCTTTTCCTAGCGGCATACTCGTATAGACTCATACACCGTCCAGGTAAAACATTGTCCCATGCAGACGCCCTCAGCCGCTGCCCCCTGCCTGCTCCAGCTGAGGATCCTGCCCCGGTCCATGCTATCTTTGAGGTCACCCAATCGGACCTCCCCATCACTGCCCTTGACATTGCCGCCAAATCCAAGGCAGACAAAACAATCGCCCAGGTACTGGACTGGGTGAGGAGGGGGTGGCCGGGCGGTGATGTTGAAACCAAATTCACGCCTTTTAAGACCCGCCTACAGGAATTATCCAGTTTGCAGGGCTGTTTGCTGTGGGGCACACGAGTGGTCATCCCGACCTCACTGCGTACCCGAGTTCTGGAGGCGTTGCACGAAGGCCACCCTGGCATCGTCAGAATGAAGGCATTAGCACGCAGCTACGTATGGTGGCCGGGCCTCGACGATGACATCATCAGATGGGTAAGCTCCTGCCATCCCTGCCAGGAATCCCGTCCATCCCCTCCAATTGCCACCCCCACTAAGTGGGAAAGCGCCAGCGCACCTTGGTCCAGGATCCACATCGACCTAGCGGGCCCGATGCACGGCAAAATGTTCCTGGTGGTCGTGGACTCTTACTCTAAGTGGATTGACGTGGCACAACTATCCACAACCACCACGCAAGCGATTACCAAGGTATTGACTCGCCTGTTCGTAACACACGGGCTACCAGACTCTATTGTTTCCGACAATGGCCCCCAGTTCGCATCGGCCGAGTTCAGTCGCTTCGCTGCCAATCTGGGCATCCGCCACATCTTCACGGCTCCCTTTCATCCTGCCAGTAACGGATTGGCAGAAAGAGCCGTTAGGACCACTAAAGAAGCTCTAGCTAGGTTCAGCAAGGAAGACTGGCACCACAGACTCTCCCGTTTCTTGCTGAGCCAGCACTCAACCCCGTGCACAGTCACTAATAAGTCCCCGGCTGAACTCCTGATGGGTAGACGCCTGCGGACAGTATTGGACAGGCTTCACCCACATTACTGCCCTGACTCTCCCCTCGCTTCTACATCGGGGGTTAGGCATTTTGTCTTACAGGAAACCGTGTTTGCGAGGAACTTCGCTGGAGACCCTCTGTGGATCCCGGGTGAGATCGTGGCCATCACCGGACCCAGGTCGTATCGAGTCAGACTGGAGGACGGCCGAATCTGGAGAAGGCACCTGGACCAGCTGCGGAAGCGCCACGGCACTCACATTAGCAGTGACTCAGGGTTACAGACCGGTGCGAGGCCACAGCATCAACCCCACATCAGCACCAATTCCGGTGACCTGTTTACACCTGCAGCCGAGCCGGGGAACCCGAACACGGACCGTGACCACCAGACGGCTGACCCGTCCGAACCGGTCAACGGGAGCACATCCCCAGTGACCAGCCCTACGAGTCCCGAACCAGCACTGACCGAGGAACGCGTTCGTGACACCCTACCGATCCGGCCTTCCACTGCAGACTCTGAACTGCCTGACAACTCACCAGAGTTGCGCCGTTCTGGGCGCCAGCATAAACCTCCTGTGTACCTTAAAGACTATGCGTGTTCGCATCTGGGGGGAAGGGGTGTTATGTCCCTGGAACTTAAAGAAGTTCCCACTCAGGTCCGTTCGCACTGCGGGGGCGGTTGCCCTCTCTCATTGGCTGGTTCTCCCCAGCAGCCAGCTATAAAAGCAGGCTGCGGGGTCCAACCAGTCGCTGATCGCTGCGAGCCAGTTCCAGGCTTGGCAAGCACGTTCAGTCCTTTATTATTCTAATAAAGTATTTGTTGCACCATGCCCTGGTTCAGCCTCTCATTATCCAAACTTAATACAAGGAATAAGCAAACTGGAGGCTATCAGCACCACAATCCACAGCACTCGATGGATCTATCTCCAGGTTTATGGAGATAATAAATATGGAGGAGACACAAAAGGACCATCATCTAAGTCCTAAAGAATTGTCATCCAGGATCCCAGGTTCTCTCAATTAGTTTAGAACCTTGTTCCATATCTTGGCATCTGAAGGACATTTTCTTCATTACTAGCGAAGCCTCCCAAGCAGTCTGTCGGGCTTCGTGAAACAACTCGCTCCACAGCATTGGAAGATTACGGGCTTTAAGGAGATGAAACGGAAACGAACATTGCTACCAGATGACGTCTGCACGCTGACTAGTTTAAATTGATGAGGGGGGAATACAAACACTTCATTACATACCCACAATCAGCAATGCAGCATTAATGATGAGGAACATCATACTAATAAATTCATAAAGACAGCTTTTGGCAGGGTGGGTAAATAAATCAAGAGAGAGCAACTGCAGGAACGGGAGGAGTAAGGGGTAGTTGGGAATCGTGGCTTAGTTAGTATGCGATGTAGCCCATAGAATTATAGTGTTAATAGGGTAATTGGGACACGAGTGCAGGGCGGAGATAGACAGCAATTAGGTGGGTGGGGTGAAGGGATAAATTACACTGAAAGATGATTGATTTCAGTGCTAACCTTGTTCAGTTTAACTGTGCTTGCCGGTTACTGTACTAGGAACAATAAAAAGAAAACAAAAAAAGAATACAAACCTATTTGTTTGCAATTTCTTACCTAGGATTCACAGAACCATGGCTAAGACAGTCTAAGAAAACCATCATTCCCCTCCACATTCAATTCTCAGTGAAGGTTACCCACCATGGTGATTAGGTTTAGCCCAGTGAAAATGGTTCCTAAAGCTTTGGAAAACAGAGAAAAGACACCAATATTTCACACACTTTGTTGTGCAACTTTAGCCTTGAAAGAGCATCTTGGTTGATAATAACTCTCCCTCTTTCAAATCTTCCTGGGATCTGAAAGATGAAATCCATCTTGGGGAGAACCTTCCAGGTCCTGATGATTAGATCTCCTGCTACATCTCCATTTTGGTCCAAGTACAGTTTCCTCTCAGAAAGATTGCAAAACTCATTCTTCGCCAGAAAGGGATGAAACTAAAATGGAAACTCCAGGAATGTTAAAAGCCAAAATTCTGCTTTCTTACCTCATTCACCTATGATTTTTTTTTATATTCATTTGACCTGCAAATATTATTAGTTGGGAGAACAAGAGTTACCATTACTTTCAAAAGGCAAAACACCCTAAAGATTTAGCAAAGTATGTTATTAATATTTTTAAAATTAGCAGTTTTTAATATCAAAATACTGTATATCAGTCATGACACCTTCTCTTAGGAACATAATCCTCTGAGTGATCTTTGGAATATTATGACATGAATGATTAAATTGGCCAAAGCTATTGTCCTCAGAAGGTTCTTCCGCATCTCCTTTGGGTACTTTCAAAAAAGTTACTAACTTTGAGGGATCCTTGTTGTCAGGACCTCTTACCTGCCATGGCTGCAGCCTCCAACCTTCCAGCCTCTCTTGGACCTCTTTGCTTTTCCTCCTCCTCGATCTGAAGGAATAGGCAGCATTCAAGGCCTGGGCCAGAGTCTGAATGATACTGTACAAATGAACATAATTTGTGATTCTGATCCTATTTATTTTCTGCTGGGTGTCCAGAGGGGCTTTTTGGGTGCATCTTCTGTGGCCTTTGACAGAAAATACATGCTTAGAAAAAGAGCAATGAAAATAATGATCTTCAACCTGAGGTTCCAAAAATAAATTGGGTTCAAATGAACTATATATGTAGTTAGATTTCATCTGCAAATGAAAAGCCCAAATACTATGGACAAATTTGAGAAGTTTGTGCCTTCTAATTGTGAAATGGCCCAAGACTGTCAAGATCCAGATTTTCCCTTCAATGGGTCCTAGCAAACGCCTGAGTGCTAAATGGAAAGGAAGAATTGTGGCCCAAAGGGAATCATATTCTACAAAGTGAACAAAGACGTTGACTTGTCTCCACTTAGAGAGGCCCTCCCTGAGGGATGCTGTATATCCAGTTGTTGAGAACTGTTGTGATATAACAACACAAATTCCACTCTGGACAAGCATAGGAGGGAAAGCCTTCATGAAATGTGCTCCCTCCTCTGTGCCTGAGGCAAAGAGACCAATCAAGGTCCATCTGAAGTGGAGTAGCAGCTGGACAATTACTGGGTAGTGGAATCCTTCTGTGGGGAGTATCTGGTGGAAAAAGGGGAAATTGGTTTTATCACTCAGAGTCTCTGAAACGGGTTCAACGCTGATCTGAAAAAGCAATGAAAAATGCTGTGTTATATTTGGGGTTAGATCAAATCCAAATACTCATTTTTAATAGTTCCTTATTAGTTCTCACAGACATATTTGAATGATTTATTGTTGACTTCCCATGAAGTCATATCAAACTGCATAATGTAGAACACAGAACTTTAATAAATCTGTGTATAAAAACAGAATGCAAGAATAAATTTAGTAAGAAATAATAATAAAGAATATAAATCAACTATACAATTTACCACAATCACACCCACATATCCCGATCTCAATTTAACTGTTTTGCTCAAATAATGGGCTGTATTATGTGCATTTTTTAAAAACTGTGATGGGCCAGGATACGCTGTCTGTTACTTTGACCCCAATAGGGTCATTTGTGTGATGTTCAGGCCAAGATACTGATCTCTCCTTCCTTCTCTCTCCTAGACAATTGACGTTCCAGTAATAGATGTGTTCTCCAGTTGTACAAGAGAAAGGGAGAACACCTCTCCTAATATAATTTGTCAGTTGTACAATTCATGTTGTCTTTAACTGAAATTTTACAGTTCTAACACAGAGAATTTTGGGAGTCTCTCAGATTCCATAATTTTAATTGTGCACAAATAATTATATACATTCATTTTAGATAAAGGATAAATTGCATAAATTCCCAGTTCAGTTCTGAGGGAAGCAGCTTCATCCTTAAGATACTTCTCAGATGCTGTCATTGGGTTTGTTCCAGTAGTGATGCGTATTAAGCCCCAAATTTCAGTTTGATAGAAGGGCTTGGGATAAGTTTGGCATTATATACTTTAACAAATGGAAAGAAAGCTGGATAGTTATGTGTTTTTTTAAGCACTAAATTCATTTGTGCCCTTTTTCTAAGTGGCTACTTTGATGATGTGGGAAGCAATATCCAGTCTCAGTGAAAATTATTCCAGGTAAGGAAAGGTGTTACTGGCTCTGTTGGCTCACAATCAAATAGGCATCTATGGCTATGATGTTGCTTTTGAAAGACCATAGCTTTTGACTTTGATTTATTATCAATAATCATTGAATGATTATCAGTAGGAGCAAAGTTTTGACAACAGCCTACAGAATGCAATTTATGAGTATGATAAAAATAAATTATCCACATAAACCAATGTCCCATTTTGTATTTAGCACATTAAACAGATGCACTTCAGGGCCCTTCATTACTCCTGGCAACTAGTCATTAATATCTAGAGAGAATGAATAGGCACCTGTCTCTCAGCCTATGGAAAGGATCGATCGATCTTCTCATGGCTCCAAACTTCCTTCTCCCACAAATGTTTGAGGAAAGGGCTTGGATCAGGCCCAACAGCTCCTTTTGAAGAGCAATCCATTTCCTCCATAATATTTCTCCTTTTACTATGTCAAATGATGCCCTAACATCTGTAAAGCCAACAACTGTGGTTTACCCCACTGACATATTTTATGTTATGTACTTCAAGGCAAATCTGTGGTCAATATTCAATTATTAATTTATGCATTATTTCTTATTCAAATTGATGTAACTTTTAACTGTACCTAAAACTTTTTTTTTCTTCAAAGAATGAACTTCCCTTTGTCAAATTTGTCTAAAAGGAACCTGGCATATATTTTAGCTACAATATCTGTTAGTCTAACCTGTAATTACTAGAGTCCTTTTTATTTCATTTTGTACACACACAGAGACACTACTGTTGCCAACTTCATCCCCACTGGATATGAAAACTACTATTTATATGTGAAATAAACATACATATAAAGGGCCCCATCAGTAGGAATATTTTTGAATATCTGAATATCCATTGGAAAGTCCTCCTTCTTCTTCTTCTTCTTCTTTTTCTTCAGCGTTTGTCTCGCGCTCGGGCGAGGTCCGCTAATGTCCTTGAGTACTGCTTCCACACCTCTCTGTCTGCCACGTATGTCAGGTCTGCCTTCGCGATCTCTAGATCGGCCTTGATCGTGTCCATCCAGCGTTGTTTAGGTCTACCACGCGGTCTCGCTCCTCCGACAGTCACCTTCATTACAGATTTGATGATGGATTCTTCCTTGGCGCGGCTCACGTGGCCGAACCATCGTAGCCGGGACTGCCTCATGACCGTGGGGATGGGCACGACGTTGAACCGCCTCACGCACTTCTTCGCTCCTGATGCGATCGAGTAGGGTGAGGCCTACCGACCATCGGAGCATTCGCATCTCCATTATCTGGAGTCTGCTTTCGACTTCTTTGGTCGTCGGCCAGCACTCTGCGCCGTATATGGCCATGGGCGCACCACAGAGTTATAGATTTTCGCCTTCAGGCGCATCGGCATCTTCTTGTCACAGAGGACGCCCGTGACGGACTTCCATTTGCCCCACGCTGCATTGATCCTGGCTGCCACCTCAGTTTGTAGTAGGCCTTCTTCCCCAAGAGTAGTTCCCAGGTACTTGAAGGTGGAGGCGCGCGGTAGCTCCTGCCCGTTCACGTGGATGGAGCCTGTCATTTCATTGTCAGTGGTCAGGTATTCGGACTTCTTTAGGTTCAGCCGGAGCCCGAACTGCTCGAGGCGGTCGTGCCACTGTTGGACTCGGTGCTCGAGTTCAGCCTTGCACAGGTTGGCCAGGAACACATCATCGGCGTAGAGCAGCGTCCATGGGGCGGGCGTGTACAGGTCGTGTAATTGTGTCCATCACCAGAATGAACAGCAGTGGTGAGAGAGCAGAGCCCTGGTGTACGCCGACGGTAATATTAAACTCCTCTGATATCCCAGCTGCCGCTTACACGGCTTTTGTGACATCTGTATAGGAGTTGGACCCATTGTACGAGCAGCTCAGGCACGCCGTGATCTCACAGTGCGTACCAGATGAGATCGTGCGGGACTCGGTCGAAGGCCTTTTCCAAGTCTAGGAAGGCGGTGTGGAGCGGGATTTTCTTCTCTCTGTGAGCCTCCATCAACATCCGCACACCGAAGATGGCGTCGGTGGTGCCGCAGTTCTTGATGAATCCAGCCTGGTTGACGCTGATGTCGACGATGTCCCGAATGCGCTTATCAAGGACGCGTTCAAAGATCTTCATAGTGTGTGACAGTAACCTGACCGGTCTGTAGTTGGAGCAGTCCGCTGGGCTGCCCTTTCCCTTCCAGATCGGAACAGTGGTGCTGCGGTACCAGTCGTGGTGGCACTTTTCCCGTGGAGACGATGTTGTTGAACAGCTCGCACAGCCACAATGCCGAGCCCGGTAGTGCCTTTTTCCAGAAGTCGGCAGGGATGTCGTCTGGTCCTGTTGCCTTACCGTTTTCATGGCCTTGATGGCGTCGGCGACCTCGCTGGCATAAATGCCTGAGACTGGGCCTTCAACTGGGTCACCTCGCGGGGTTCGTGGGTGTGGGAACTCCTCGGTGGAGATCTTCTCAAGTATTGCCGCCACCTCTCCTTGCAGCGTCTCTGGGGTTGACGATCAAATTTCCCCTTTCGTCGTTGATCCCATGAAACTGGTCAATGTCCAGGGTCTTCCTGTGTCTGCTTTTGGCTAGGCGGTAGATCTCATTCTCGCCTTCTCGCGTGTTCAGCTTCTCGTAGATGTCATCGTAGTGGGAGCTTCTGGCTGTCGCTACTGCTTTCTTGGCTGCCTTTTTGGCCGCCTTGTATTCGCAGAGCTTCTCGCTGGTCTTGTCCTGAAGAAAGGCCTTGTAGAGCCGTTTCTTCAGGTGTACGGCATCTTGTACTTCCGGTGTCCAGAGCCATGTATCTCGTCTCGATGCGTCTCCGTCCTGGCTTGGTGCAACCAAGCTGTTGGCAGCTTGCAGTGTGAACAGTGCTCTTCAGCATGGACCACGCTTCCTGTGGCCCATCGACCATCTGCAGGAGCTGCTCCGGTTTGATGAGGGGTCCCGCCATCTTCTTCTGGTTCCACCACTTGATTCGTGGCTGGTCTGCATTCCTTTTGTCAATCCTGGTCTTGGGCTTGCTGATCCTGATCTTCGCCATCAGCGGCCTGTGCTGACTGCTCGATTCGCACGGGTACACCTTGGCGTTGAGCACGTTTTAGCGGCTCTTTGTCGCACGATGATGTAGTCGATCTGTGTGTGGTGGCTCCCGTTTCTGCTATGGTAGGTGAGGAGTTGAGATTCTCGCCTAATGAAGCAGGTATTCGTGATGGTCATATCATGGGAGTCGGCAAAGTCCAGGATCCTCTGGCCATTCTCATTCGTATCGCCTGTGCCGTGCCCACCGTGGCACTGGTGTCCGTTTTGTCCGCCCTACATGACCATTCAGGTCGCCCGAGATGATGATGTCGTCTTCGTGTGGGATCTGCCTGAGTTGGATGTCGAGCAGTTCCCAGAAGGTATCCTTCTCCTCCTCGTGACATCCGGTCTGAGGGCGTGGCGGACAAGATGTGTAGGCGCTGCCTCTCGGTCGCCACGACGATTATCATCAGTCGTTCTGTGAGGCGCTTAACTTCTGCGATGGAACTTTTGCCAGCTTGGACTGACAACCACAGCTACACCGCGGCGGTTTTCCTTACAGCTGGTGTATATGATCTTGTAGCCGTCTATAGTCGTAGCCTTGTTGCCCTTCCAGCGAGTTTCCTGGAGGCAGCAGATGTCCAGCTTCCTGTCCCGCATGGCCCTGACGATCTCGGTCGAGCATCCAGTCAGCGAATCCACGTTCAGGTGGCCACCTTGAGCGTCTGGCAGTCCTCTGTTCCCCGCTTGCGTTTTTCACACGGATCGGGTAGTCTCCGTGCGCATCGGACCCGGACGCAGTCGCCATAGCTTTCTCACACGGTGCAGGTGCGCCCGTGCTTTCCGCGTGGACCATTTCGTTGATTTTTGGCGCAGGCCAATGGTCTCCTGTGCCCGTCGGTTCCCCGAACGCGGTAGCATTGGACGTGTGTTTTGTAGTGGACATTTTCACCATGTTGATGCGGCATTTGAGTACTCCAGCCGGCCTGTCGCGTGGGCCTGTCGTCGGAGGGTCTGCTCTCAGTTACGGTCAGCGTTTGACGGCTTCGCGCATCCAGGGAACACCACTTGGAGGTGGCAGACCGCTCGTCCATTGGAAAGTCCTCCCCAGGGACTTTATTGGTCTTCAGGACGTTTATAATGAATTTGAACATGAACATAGAACATAGTTGACATATTCTCTAATATGGAAAAAAGCAGCTCTTGGCTTCCATAGAAAAGATACGGTTGGATCTATTGCTCATCCAACACCATCCCACTCAGATAAAGGAGCACACACACACACACACACACACACCTGTGGGACTTTGTAGATGCCGACTAAGGTTGACATCTGGATGGAGATGTCCCTGCTAGCTCCATCAAGAAGAGCCAGAAGGTTCTCCTTCCTTCCACAGCTGTAGTTGGGGACATTGGCGCCTCCAGTGGAGAAAATGTCCAGCAAGGCATCTGAAGTGTGTAAGGTGCTAAAAGAATTGTCATGGAGTTTGTAGCCAAGCGTGAGATTGTGCAGGAGCTGGGAATTCTTATTGGTCACTTGAATGGCAAAAATGAAGCGTAGGGTTTTTGAATATCCAAAAGAAAGCCGGCTGTTAAAAAAAATGTTTATGTTATTATCAACAAAAGCAATATCATTTTTTAAAACCCTCTTTGTTCCGCAGGTCTACAGAGGCTTAAGCCAACATTGATCTAAAACCAAAGATCATTTAAGTGATGAACCAGGATTCTACAGAGAGAGGAAAATAAGGTCAACCTTCTTCAGGATTTTTCTGCCCCATTTTTTGGTTTGGGTCTTCCACAAAATAAGACAACAAACCATGGGAATCAAAATCTTTCTGGAAATTAAACACATCCTGTAATATAGAATTCAGTGAAATAAGAAGAAAAAGAGAGTTTTAGAATTGCAAATGGAGGGAATGCAACTCTATCACTCTGAATGACTTACAAATGGGATGGATTAGAAGGAGGACTGTTGAAAGGGAACATTATATGAGATATTTCTGATGCAGTGTTGATCATAGCAATGAGATGGTCTCCTGGGCTGTAATAGCTCCATGGACTGTTTCCATCCTGGTGCTCCA
>NW_028262874.1:189877-251997 GCF_049901715.1 Pseudonaja textilis
TAGAAAAAACTTTATTAATTTTACTTTTAAAAGAAAACAACACAGCTACAAATTATATACAACAAAAAGACAAACAAGTCTTGGCATAGGCCAAGAGGGAAAGAGAGGAAGGCTTGAGAGAGGAAAGAGGGAAAGGTAAGGGAAGGAGGGGAAAGAGTAGGGAAAACAATTATAATAAAACCATATTTTTTGTGACTGTCTGTAAGGTCCTTTCTTCTTCAAAACTATCGTTGATGGTGCTTTTCTTTATCTCTGCTTCGGAGGCCCTCGGCCTTAATTTTCCTAGAGGTGATCTATCTTTGGTTTAGCCAATTATACAAAGGATTCCAATTGTTATAATAGGTTGAGGATTCTTTATTTTTTAATGCTTGGGTTAGTTTGTCCATTTCGGCGCATTGTAGAATTTTCTGAATAACCATAAGTTCAGTGGGGATAGTGGGTAGTTTCCAGCACTGGGCAAATGCCAGTCTGGCCGCGGTTAAGATATGGATTGTAATATACTTTGATTTTTGGGATATTTGTTTATCAAAAATTCCTAGAAGGAAGGACTCTGGTTTGTACTCAATTTGTTCCTTGGTTATTTCCTCTAGCCAGTGCCTAACTTTTTGCCAGTACTTCTGGGTTTCCTTGCATGACCACCACATGTGGAAGAAGGTACCTTCTATGTTTTGACATTTCCAACATTTGGGGCTCGTGTTGGGGTGCATCTTCTCCAATCTCAAAGGGGGCAGGTGCCATCTATAAAACATTTTATATGAGTTTTCTTTATAAGCTGCTGATTTCGTGATCTTAATGTTCCTGTTCCAGATCTTTTCCCATTCTGCTAGGGTAATGCTCCGACCCACGTTTCTGCTCCATGCAATCATATTTCCTTTGACAATTTCTTGTTCTAGTTCTGTTTCTAATAAAAGTTTGTAAAATTTAGATATTTTTTTTTACTCGGTCCTAATAGAATTTTGTCTAAAGTCTGTAATTTATTGTAGATTCCAAATTCCTTAATGTCTTGTTTGTATCTACTATGAATTTGAAGGTACACCCACTGATCAATTATAAATCCTCACTCTTGTAATTCTTGTCATGTTTTCAGCTTTCCTTGTGGGTCTAATAAATTTTCGTACTTAATCATTTTGGATATGTCCAAATTACTAGGGTGTACTATCGCTTCCATTGGAGATAGCCAAATCGGTATTTTTAGATAAAGTTTTTTACGTACTTTTTTCCAATTAGTTAATAAAGAGTCCCTGATAAGATGCCTATGGAAATATGATTGCCTGGGTTTTCCAGTTTCCCACAGAAAGGCATGCCATCCTTTCTGCATATCGTGGCCTTCTAATACTAGTGTTCTTTTGTTGGTTAGATTCACCCAATTTTTTATCCATAGTAGGGTGGCTGCCGTATGATATATTTCCCAGTTTGGCAGGGCTAACCCTCCTCTGCTTTTCAAA
This sequence comes from Pseudonaja textilis, assembly GCF_049901715.1. NCBI lineage: Eukaryota > Metazoa > Chordata > Lepidosauria > Squamata > Elapidae > Pseudonaja > Pseudonaja textilis. The sequence continues at coordinate 191,323 of NW_028262874.1, forward strand.
TCTTGTAGGGCTTTTACGTTAATCCTAGCTTTTTTCCCCTCCCAAATAAATTTCAGCGTTATCTTGTTTAATTCCATAAAAAAAAAATTTATTTAATTTGATTGGAATTGTCTGGAATAAATATAGAAATTTTGGCAGAATATTCATCTTAATCAAAGCAATCCTGCCCAATAAGGAAAGTTGTAATTTACTCCAGGAATCTAAGTCTTTCTTGGATTGTTGGAGAAGTTTGTCATAGTTGTTTTCTTTTAATGATTTGCTTTGTGGAGTTAGCCAAATTCCTAAGTATTTAATTTTTTTTGTCACCTGTATTCCCATTGTTGTCTCTAGCTCTTTATTCTGGTCTCCTGTTAAATTTTTAGTCATTAATTTCATTTTCCCCCTGTTTATTTTAAATCCTGCGACTTCTCCAAATCGTTCTAGTTCTTCTAATAAGTTGTGTCCTTTTTCTATGGGCTCCTCCAGAAAAAAAACCAAATCATCAGCGAAAGCTTGTACTTTATACTCTTCTGATTTGATCCTCAGTCCTCTAATTCTCAAATTTTGCCTAATGTATGTCAGAAGAGTTTCTAGGGTGAATATGAAAAGCAGAGGGGAGAGAGGGCAACCCTGTCTTACCCCTTTTTCTATTTTTATCGGGCCAGTTTGTTCCCCATTCATTAGAATATTTGCCTGTTGAGTGTGGTAAATTGTAGTGACGACGTTTTCGAATCTGGTGCCGAGGTTCATGTTATATATTTTTTGAATTAAGAAATGCCAATTTAAATTGTCAAATGCTTTTTCAGCATTCAAAAACATAAATGCAAATTGTTTTTCCGGATGGGCTTCATAGTATTCTGAAATGTCTATCACTGTTCTTAAATTATTCTTAATTTGTCGAAATGGGAGAAATCCATTTTGATCTTCATGGATATATGTGTTTAAAACCTGTTTTAATCTATTGGCTATTATAGAAGAGAATAGTTTGTAATCTGCATTCAGGAGCGAAATCGGTCTATAATTATTAATAAGCCTGTGGTCTAGGTCCTCCTTCGGGATCAGCGAAATTAAGGCTCCCCTCCACGAGTCCGGCATCTTGGCTGCTAAGAGTACCCTCATTAAATACATCCAGCATCAGTGGTCCAATTTGTTCTATGATTATTTTGTAAAGTTCTACCGCTATCCCGTCCGGTCCTGGTGCTTTATTGTTACTTTGCTTCTCTATTGCTGACTTCAGTTCGGACCATGTTATATTTTGGTTTAATAATTCTATCTCTTCCTCTCCAATTACTTTATCATTCGCTTCCTCCAGGTATTTCATTATTTTATCCTCACAGACTTCTTCTTTTTTGTATAATTTCCTGAAGTATTTAAAAGTGATCTCTTTTTTCTTCTCTATCTCCTCTTGCATATTGTCCCCCTCGTCCATTAATTGGTGTATCAATCTTTTTTCTTTCGTTTTCTTAAGTTTGTGGGCTAACCATCTCCCTGGCTTGTTTGCATGTTCAAAGTAGATTTGTTTAGTCATTTTCAGACTAATCTCCAATTTTTCTTGTTCCAGTAAATTTAGTTTGTGTTTAGTTGTTGTTAACTGGTTCTGTATTCTTTGGTTTTTGGGGTTCTTTTGTAGTTGGGTTTCTAAATCCTTAATTTCTTGTTGTAGGTTACTTTGTTGGGCATACTTTCTTTTATTTCTCATAGCATTGTAAGAGATTGTTATTTCTTATAAATGCCTTTAATGTGTCCCATATATTTTGTTTCAAAGTTAGATCATTATTATTTTCCTTTAAGAAGAAGTTCAGTTCTTCTTTCAGTTTGTTAGTATATTCTTCTTTTATTAAATGAGTGTTAAAAGTCCATCTTTTCTTTGGTTTTCTTCTACCTCTCCAGGTTATTTGAATTGGGTTGTGGTCAGCCCAGTCATTTGGTAAGATTTCGCTATCTTTGATTTCATTAATTAATTCACCGTTTATCCAAGCCATATCTATTCTTGTCCAAATTTTGTGTGGGTTAGAATAATAAGTAAACTGTTCTTTTTTGGGATTTAATTTTCTCCAGATATCTACCAGATTCATTTCATTCATCATATCCTTACATGGCTTAGAGAATTCTCTTTTTCCTTTTTTGTTCTTACTCCTGTTACTATGATCCTTCCAGTAGTCAGCAATAGAGTTAAAATCGCCAATCAGGAAAATATTGCCATTTTCAAAATCTATTATTTTTTGGTGGAGATGTTTAAAAAATTTACCTTGATCATCATTTGGGGCATAGATTACTACCAGTAAAAATGTAATGCCATTAATCGAGATTTGTACCACCAGAGTTCTTCCTTCAGGGTCCGCCCAGATTAACTCCGCTTTTAAGTCATCTCTCACATAGATTGCAATACCTTTCTTTTTGTGTTTATCTGCTGGTGCTGTAAATAATTTTCCCAGTTTCGGACAATCTAGGAATTTCTCCTCACTTTTCGTAATGTGTGTTTCTTGTATGCAAATTATATCAACGTTTTGTTTTATTAGTTTGGTTAGAATCCTTTTCCTTTTAGCTCTTGAATTTAGGCCGTTTATATTGATGGAAAGAATTTTCCTTCCTTCGTCCATTTACTTAAGTCTGCCTCGCTTTTTGTCTCGTAACTATACGGCTCTATTCTTGTGGTTGATATGGGGTTGTTTCTTCTCTTTCTTGTAGTAAGTTGTCATTCCCTTGAGTTTGAACAGATCTTTCTTCTTTGTTCCTATGGCGGTTATGATCTTCCTGCATGTTCCTTTGGGTTTCCTCCCTGGTGTGTTGATCCTCCGTGGTTGTTAGCTGTTCTAGGAAGTCTTGTGCTTGTTCTATTGAATCTATTTTAATTTTTCTTCCCTTCCACGATATTAGCATCCCTTCTGGGATTAGCCATTTGAATGAGATTTCGTTTTTATTTAAGTAATTGGCTAAAAATTTATATTCTTGCCTTATGGCCCTCACTTTTCTTGGAATCTGCTTAAGAACTATGATCTCTTTGCCCTTATATAATATTCTCTCATCTCTGGCCTTTCTAAGTATTAGGTCTCTCACGCATCTTCTTGAAAAGCGGATATGGATCTCCCTTGGGCAATTGTGATGCCTTGCGTAAATGGTGTTCACCCTATAGATTTCATCGAATTCTTTGAGCAAGTCATCTTTCTCTTTTTCAACTAGTTCAGCCAACAAACCTGCCATTAATTGCTCTAGTTCTTCATTTTGGGATTCCTCCACGTTTGGAACCTTAGGTATGCAGCTGCTCTGTCCATCTCAAGTTGGACCATGATTTTCATCTTGCCAGAGGAGGTAAAATGAAGTGGCATCACATGGGGATTCCACTTCCGGAGCCAGGGCAGCCCCAATATTAAAGGCTGTTCCATCCGAGGGGCGACAATAAAGCACAGGGTCTCGCCCTGTTTTCCCATGGTCATTTCTAGGGGTTCCGTTATAAAACGTGCAGGGCAACCTCCCGATACTGATCCATCCAGTTGGCAAAGGGATATGGGCGTTTTTAAAATTCTCAGTCTGATGCCCACCTCCTTAACTACTTTCATGCTGATTACGCACCTCGTGCACCCAGAGTCTAGTAAGGCCAACATCTCCCCTTCAATCCCTGAAGTGAGCACCCTTAATTTTATTGGGATGGTCATGGGCCCCTTGTTAGGACTTACCAGGACGTCGTCTTCTGAGTCAGTTTCACTCTCTTCGAGGAAGGTCGGAGGTCCCGGCTCTTCTCCTGCCGGAGGGGCGACCTCTGCAATCTCCCCTGTTTTTAACCTGGTTTCGCAAGGTTTGGCTGGGGGGGGGGGTTTCGGGATTCCTCCCTGCCCTCTGCGCTCCCTTGGGATCCAGCTTGACTCTGCAATCCGCAATCCAGTGGCCCTCCTTCCCGCATCGAAAACAGGCAGTGGATTTGGGTCTTGCCATCACTCCTCCCTTCTGAGGCTTTGGGGCCTCTCGGAGACGCGGGGGGAGCGGTTTGCTCCATACAGGGCCTCCTCTGCGTCTGCTTCAGGTCAGATCTATTTCCACCTCTTCCGCTAGCAAGTACCACAGTTGCAGGTCATATGGATCCCTTCTGGAGATGCACATGTGGTATATATCTTCATTCAGGCCATCTTTGTAGGCCTCTATCAGGGCCCCTTGGGACCAGCCTCGGATGTGGCATGCCAGCTGTCTGAACCTTTGGGTGTAGTCAGCAACTGATCTTCCCCCTTGATTTATGGTTTTCATTCTGATCCTAGCCTTTCTCTCCGCTAGAGGGTCCTCAAATCTTCTCAATGCAGTCATGAAGACGTTGAGATTCCACAGTTGGGGGGAGTTGTTATTATACAAAGTCACCATCCAGTCTGCCGCTATCCCCTCCAGGGCCCTGGTAACACATCTCACTTTGGCCACTTCAGAAGTGAATGCTCTCTCATATTCCTCCATATAGCTCCCGACTTGTGCCAGGAAGAAACCCAAATCCTTGGGATTTCCCCGAAACTTCACGTCTAACGGAGGCAGGTTGAGGGCTGCGTGTCTTCCAGGGATCACACCTCCCGCTGGGGGCCCTGGGGCGGCAGCCGGCTGCTGCGCTGGCGTAGGCTGGGCTAGGGGGGTGGGGGCAGCCCAACTTCCCCTGGCTGAACTCGCTCCCCCTTCCCCCTCGTACCTTGGAGCTGTGCGAGGTTTCTCAAAGGCACCCTTGAGCAGCTGTCTGGCTTGATCTAACGTGCTTTCCATCTCTTCCTTTTCTTGCCACAGCTTCTCCCTCGCACGTCTTTGGGTTACCGTGATCCCAGGAGGGGGGGTGTTTCGGGATCCCTCCATCCGGCACCCAACGACCATCTGGGCCTCTCGGCTGGGACTTCTTCCAGAGTAAGGTCGGCTAGCAGGTCGGCAGCTGGCACCTCTGGTAGCAGCATCGACTGCCCCCCAGTGTCATCACTAGCTGGAGATGACATGATGTGAAACCCCTCGGAAGAAAAGTTGACATGGCCAGAAGGAAGGGCCGAGGCCAGAGGAGAGTCTCTTGGCCCTTTCAGAAGTCAGGCAATGGCTTTCCGAGCGGCAGGAGACCCCAAAATCAGGGGGGGGCAGACTGAAGCCCCAGAGCTCTGCCCCCCCCTGCAATCTCTACCTGTGCCTGAGCTCATTTCCCTCAGAACCCCAAAGGGGCTTCCAGGCCGTTTCTTTCCCAGGGAGGTGGAGGAGGAAGATGGATGGATGGAGGGAAAAGAGGCAGGAGGGGAATCGGGTGGAAGGAGGAGGAGGAAGAGGAGGCCGGGGGAAACCTCCCTGCAGCTCTGCCAGGACTTATCAGGGAATCCTCCTCTTCCCTTCCTCCTGTGACGGTTTCGCTCTTTCCTGGGCAGAGGGTCCTCGACCTTCAATGTTCTGTTTAGTGACCATTCAACACCACAGTGGCACTAAAAAAGGGATTTAGGGCCCCTTTCCACCCTTGTGGCCATGGCAGCCTCCGTGGGGTCCCAGGATTTACATTTAAACAACTGTCTCACACTTATAAAGGCCACAGTGTCCTGGGAGGGTGTCGCGTGATCCCCTTTTGTGACCTTCGGGTGAGCAAAGTCAGTGGAGAAGCCAGATATGCCTAAGAACCATCTGGCTCACTTAATGTCTGCAGCTATTTGCTTAGCAAACGGGCAGAAAGATCATAAAGTGGGTTAAAGCCCACTTAACAGACGTCTCCCTGGGCAACACAAGTGGTGGGGCTCCATGGAGGTCATAAGTGGAGGACTCCCTGCCTCGTCTGTCTTTCCTTCCTGGAGGTTTCAGGGCTGCCTTTTGAGGCCACCTCAAGGGCTTATCCAGGCTTCCCTGCATTGGGTGCCCCACGTCTCTTCTTGCCAGGCCCCGCAAGAAAGGGGTTGGGGGCAGCCTGGAGGCCCGAGATCTTCTGGTTGTGGGGATGCAGCGTTTATAGTGGGCTCTGCGGCCCCTTTGGCCTCCCCACCTCCGAGGCTCTGTGGGTGCCCTTGGGGGTCCCTGTGTCCCAGGTCTCCAGTCATTGAGGGGTTTCACTCCCATGCATGCCTTGGCCCAGGAGGGACAACTGGGGGGTCTGAGACAGGAGGGGGGAGCAGAAGAGACAAGGGCAGGGGGGGCAGGAAAAGCCAGACACCCAGGGCAGCCCCATCGCCCAGAGCAGGAGGAGCTTCCTTGCATGAAGGGAGGAGGAGGAAGATCCCTGCAGGCTGGGAGAGGAGGAGAGGCTCCCACCCAGGCGGCCCAGGGGGAAGGGGAGCTCCAGAGCCAGACAGGGAGGCAGAACTGGCCGGGCTTCTCCCCAGCTGCCTCCTCGGGTGGTTTCCTGGCTGTGTGGCTGGGAAGGCCACCCTCCCTCCCCGTGGCTGTCCAGCCCCTCCTTAGGAACCCCCAGGTGGGATAAACCCTCCACCTTCCCAGGGAGGCCATTCCATGCCTTCAGGTCTCTTCAGGTCCTGGCTGGTCTTTTCCCCGCTCTTGGAGACCCCTGGAGAACTGGGCTCATGGCAGGTGATTCAAGGAGGGAAGAGCTCAGTCTTGGATTCAGGAAGTGCCACTCAGAAAGTGTCACCTTAGATATTCCCCCCAGGTTGCTTTCTTGGGGTGGGTGGATGCTTTCCAGGTGACAAAGGTCTAATGGAGGAATGCCAGTCGTCTTCATTCGCAAGTGTGGGATGAAGGGCAACAGGCACCAGCGGTTCTGATCTAGCTGGCTAACAAGATGCCCCCGAGGAGGTTTCCTCCACTGGAAACGACCCCCCTCAACTCCTGAATTTGGCCACCCGGTTCTGCTCTGGACATTGGATCCCTCCCCACTTTTAAGCAATGGCTTTGATGAGAGGAGGGAGGGAAGGAATATTAGAATTTAAGAGGGATTTCTGTTGCATTGTAGGAAGGAAGACTTGAAACCCAGTTGATCTTTTATTCTCTTTATTCTCTGTAGAACTGAACACCAATGAAACCACGGCAGCCTTTTTTATAGCGGGCTGATCGCGGCTCGCGGCCAATGACGGCTCTTCAAATTTCCCGCTGTCTGGACCGACCTATCCAAGGTGAGTATGCAAATACATAACACCCCTCCCCATGTGGTGCAGTCCAACCAATCAGGCCTTTCCTATGTTACGTAGTCATGTAAATAGGTGAGGTTCATATGGGTTCGACCGGACCTGCGCAATTCAGTCATGGTTTTGTCTCCGGACTGTTCGGACGGGTTCGCTGTTTCTCCTGTTCTCTTCCGTGGAGTTTCCTGTAAGGTAGAGTCAGCCATGCCACTCCCGCCTGGCCTTTCCGGGCTGGTCGAGTCGGCCCGGCTGCTCCCGCCAGGAGTGGCTTCTTGATGGTTCTCCGAAGCCTGCTCCAGTCTTTCAAAGTTGTCTTCTTCTTCTATAGTTTCAGGTACGTGTTTGCAATTTCCGATCGGGGCTACTGTTAGTATTGGTTGTTGTATTGTTGTTAGGGTTTGTTTTGTTACTTCTCGTACTTGTGGAGGGTCTCTCCCTCTCCTTTTGTTTGTGTTTGAGGGGTCTCCCCCCTCTCTGGTTTGGTTATTTTTGTGTAATATTTGAGATGATTCCTGTGTTTGTGTAAGTTCTTCCCATTCTTCCCTTTGAATGTTAGTGTTTCTCAGTGTGGCTCTTGATCTGATTTGATCTATGTGTCTCCTCCAGCTCTTTCCATCCTCTGTCTCTACCCTCTATGACTGGGGTCCTGTTATTTGGGTTATTGTTGCCAGTATCCACAATGGTTCCCCCGTGAGGTTTTTTGCATAGACCAGGTCCCCTGTTTTGAATATGCGGCACTTACTGGAGGAGTTTGTTGGCTTTTCAGGGCTATATGTGGGGTGTAGTCTGTCTAGGTTAGATCTTAGTTTTCTTCCCATTAATAGTTCTGCTGGGCTTTTATTTGTTGTGGTGTTTGGTGTAATGTGCTGTATAGTTAGTAGCTTATATATCTTTTCCTATATATCTCCAGTTCCCAATTTGTGTAGTGTTTCCTTAGTATAATGGACCATGCGTTCTACCCGTCCGTTCATAGCCGGCTGACCTGGCGCTGTTAGTGCATGCCTTATCCCTTGTTTGGCTAGGAACCTCTCAAATGTTAGTGCTGTGAATTGTGATCCGTTGTCAGATACAACTAAATCCGGCAATCCATGTGTTTTAAAAAGCTTCCTTAGTTGTCTAATAACAGCTTCTGTTGTGGTTGAGTGCATAATGCTTACCTCTAGCCAATTTGAGTAAGCGTCTACCACTATTAAGAATGTGTGTCATTTAGTTGGTCCTGCAAAATAAATGTGTATTCTAGACCATGGCCCCCTAGGTGTTTTGCAGAAGGGGGTGCAGGTCTAGCTTCTTGGCATCGTTTGCACATTGCTACCCATTCCCCAATTTCCTTATCCATCCCTGGCCACCATACATAACTCCTAGCCAGGGACTTCATTCTGACAATACCCGGGTGACCCTCATGCAATAATTCAAGTATTCCTTCCTTCAATATATCCGGTATGATCACCCTATCCCCCCATAGTACACATCCTTTTAAGATAGATAGTTCCATTTGTCTAGTCCGAAACAGTTTAACAGTCTCGTCACTTGCGGTCTCTGGCCATCCTTTACCTACTCAATTTAAAATCCGTGCCAGGTTTCTCTCTTGAGTGGTTTCCCTAGCAATGTCTGTTGCTGTTATGGGTAGGTTTGCCAATGTCTCGGTTTGCAGGGTTGATGTGGTTGGTACAGGATCATCATCTAACTCAGGTAGCGGGGAACGGCTCAGGGCATCAGCGTGTGTTATATTTTTTCCTGGTCGGTAGATCAAGTTGTAGTTATATGCTGCGAGGAATTCAGACCACCTCATCATCCACGGTGACAGTATGTTAGGTGTAGCTTTGTTTCTTGCTAGGATTCCTAAAAGAGGTTTGTGGTCTGTGACAAGTGAAAAGTTTCTGCCCTAGATGTACTTGTGGAACCTTTTTACTCCTGTTACTGCGGCCAATGCCTTTCTATTTAATTGGCTGTAATTCTGCTCCATTTTTGATAAGAGTTTTTGAATAGAATGCGATAGGTGCTTCTTTTCCATCGGGTAATATGTGGCTGAGTATGGCACCAATGCCAAATGGTGACGCATCGCACGTTAATGTTAGTGGCAGGGTTTTGCTGTATTGTATTAGCACACAGTCTGATGTAAGTAAGTCTTTGATTCCCTGGAATGCTGTTTCTTCTCATCACCCCCAGGTCCAGGTAGCTTTCTTATCAAGCAACCTGTGTAGTGGTTCCACTACCGTTGCTTTTTGTGGCAAAAATACATTGTAAAAATTAATAAGTCCCCAAAAGGCTTGTAAATCTGTTTTATTTTCCGGTCTGGGAGCTTCCTTTATTGCTCTGATTTTCTTTTCAGTGGGGTGGATCCCTTCTTTGTCTATGAGGTATCCCAGGAATTCAATCTTATTGGTGGCTAATTGGCACTTCTCTTTTTTAACTTTAAGTCACGCCTCTTTAAATTTTTGTAAGACCTCCCTCAGGCGGTCTTTCAGTTGTTCTGTGTCCCTGGCTGATACTAATACGTCGCCAAAGTATGGTACCACCCCCGTATTCCTTGTAATAGGAGTTCCATTAAGCTCTGCAACACCCCGGGGGCCACGCTAACTCCAAATTGCAGTCTGTTGCATTTGAATGCCCCCCTGTGGGTCACAATTGTTTGTGCTTCCGCTGTTTCTGGGTCAACCGGCAATTGCTGGTAGGCTTGCACAAGGTCCAATTTCACGAAGATTCTACCTCCCCCCAAAGAATGTAATAGGTGCTGTACCACAGGAACTGGGTATGCGCTTTGTTGTAGCGCATGGTTGAGAGTTGCCTTATAGTCTCTGCAGATACGTACGGACCCATCTGGTTTAATAGGAGTAACAATTGGGGTATCCAACTTTCGTCGACAGTGTTGCGTTGTGGGAAGGAAGACACGAGACCCAGTTGATCTTTCATTCTCTTTATTCTCTGTAGAACTGAACACCGGCAAAACCACGGCAGCCTTTTTTATAGTGGGCTACTCTTGGCTCGCAGCCAATGACGGCTCTTCAAATTTCCCGCCATCCAGACTGACCTATCCAAGGTGAGTATGCAAATACATAACAATTTCTAATACAAGAGAAGACCGAAGGGGCCATTCCGGCCTTGGATTTTGGGTGGGTCCATGAGGCTGCCTGCATCAAAAGGGATTAAAATGAGGATTTATTTTAAACTGTTCACCTGGAAATGGATTGAAATGAGTCTTGCAGGACTGATCTGTCCCCTTTTGAAATAAACCTCTCCAGGGGGGAAGCAGCCATGAGAGCAGGAGGGCCAGAGTCCGAAATTATGCAGGGACAATCAAGGCCTAAATCTGAGGCTAAGCCAGGAATTCTCCACATTCAGGGCTTCGTGGCTCAGGACAGGACATAATTCCGCATTATTCCTTGTATTTTTTCATTCATTGGACTGGTTTCTAAGGTGGTGGCTGGAAAACTCCCTGGGGAGCCAAGAGGGAGGAAGAAATAAATTCCCAGCCTTTCCCTTCATCATAGGGGGGAAGAGGCTCCTCTGCAGGGCTGGGAATGAGCCTGTCAACAAGGACTCGGCTTCAAGTTTCAGAGCTCCAGATTTGGAAATTCATCTGTGGGAAGCAAATATGCTTTACTTGCTGAAAGGAAACAAGGCTGAGATGCGGTGATGAAAGAAGGAGCAATGCTAGCGAGTTCATGCCCAGGTTTCCTGCCCTCCTGAAAGGGCTCCCTGCAGATGGAGACCCTCAGTGGGCTCAGGGCCCCTTCCCAGAGAGCCAACCCTCCCTCGGGTCTCAGGCTGGGTCTCCTCTATGCTTTTCTGGGGCACATTGGGCCATTTTGGGGGGAGTCAAGGGCCCACCCACCCCCCAAAATGAGGAGGCAAGGGGGGGATCCTGAAGCAGCAGCTGTATCAGACCAAAACAATCCCCAAAATTGGAAGTTGCAGCAGGTGAATGAAAACCAACCTGATAGCAACCTGTCCGTCCATGAAGGTCGTGCAGCGAATATGGGAGACAACCTTCCTCCCTCCCTGGACCTTCCCCTCATCCACGCAGGGTCCCCACCCAAATCACCCTGGATAAAAAGACCCTGGTTGCAACTGGAGCCATGTGGGATCTCCTGCTTGGCCAGGACATGGAGGGTGCAATGGCTCAATGGGTGGCCTTTCTTTTTGCCCATCTTCAAGGAGGTTAATACCTCCAACCCTGCACCTGTGTGAGGCTGAGGGGGTCTCCTCTCCTCTTAATCCCACCCCATTCCCTGCTTTCCTGGCTGGGGGCTGGAGGGTCCCCTCGCTCTGGCAAAACCTCCAGGAGCCTTTGGCAACAGAGCGAGGCTCCCTGGAAGCAGCAACCCAGGAGAGTCAGCCAGTTGCCAGGATGATGGCTGGTTTTGCCCCCTCTGATCCAATCCCTGGTGGCCTGGGGCCCTTGGGAGGAGATCCTGGTGGTCCCACTTGGAAGGAAGCCAGGGGAAGGGGGAAAGGCTGGGGAGGGGCAGCCTTTCCTCCTTGGGGCTGTGAGAGAGGCTGGGAGTCCTGGCAAGGCTCTCTCCCCAGAGGAGGAGGACCGAGAATGCCGGCCTTTTCTCTATGTTTTTATGGGGGTATTCAAGGATGAAGTCGAGGCCTCTCCTGTCCCTCCAGCCGCCCCCTGAGGAGCAGGCCAGAAGCCCTCGATCCCGCATGGACCAGGGGAAGAGGCTGCCTTCAGAAGTGTGGGGGGGGGGGGCTCTGTCCCTGGAGGTCTTCCAGGAAGGCCTGGACACTCCTTTGCATGGAATGGTCTGGGGTCTCCTGCTTGGGCAGGGGGTTGGAAAAGATGACCCCCAAGGTCCCTTCCAGCTCCATTCTGATGGGATCTTAAGGGCAGGAGTCTCTTTGTCAAAAATGGCTCTGAGGACAACATGGAGTCCTCCACTTACAAAATTCTGTTTGATGACTGAAGTTACAACGGCACTCAGGAAAGTGACTTATGACCAGTCTTCATACTAACGATCATTCCAGCACCCCAAGGCATGTATATATGACACTTGCAGTACCTTGGGGTCACTGGAAGACTTGCTTAATGACCGCATCATTTAACTAAACACTGTATTCATTTGCTTCACAACTGAGGCAAAAAATTTGGTAAAGTGAGACAGAACTTACTTAGCAACAAATATTGTGGTCATAAGTGGAGGTTGCCTTTATTGCCTTACAGTTCCTTGAAATTTATCTCTAGAGACATTCAGGATCTCTTAGTCACCTTTCTTCTCCCCACTTCTGCTCACTTCCAGGGAGCCTGGAGCAAAGTCGTTGGTAGGACTTATTTCTGGGGCTTCTGGGGCTGGAAGCAGCCCGAGAGGGCTGAGGTGTACCCCCAGGTGAGGCCTTCAAGCGTTACACTGGTGGGCTTCCCACCTTAGAGAGAAAGAGCGAGAGAGAGAGAGACCCTCTTTCTTCTGGTGGAGTTTGAGACACCCCCAAACTCCTGCTTGCAACTATTCACACGGTGCATCCACAATGAGCCCAATTTCATCAGGTTGCAGCCTGACTCTCCCGTGGGGCTTCTCCTCCTTCTGCATCTTCTGGACTCCGGTCTCAACTACCTCAAGCATTGTGGAAAAGAACCGGCTTTAATCAGGGGATGGAGAGAGGATGGTGGATCTCATGGAGAAGCCTCTTTCACAGGGCAGGAGCAGCTATGGGAAAGGGATGCTAACTAGGTCTCACTGGATGAAAACATCTAAGCAAGAGGACCTGGAAGCCTCCACCTTCTCTGGCTTGGTGGGATGGCCAATGGCTCTCAGGGAGATTGTTAAACAACATAGTTGGAGTTTGGCTCCCACACCAGCCATCTTACCACTATTCCTATTCATTCTCTCATAGATACACTATTAGCTGCTCTCAGTAAGAATAAGGTGTCAAATTCATTGGCAGTGGCTGAATAACAAATTCCTCTGAATGATTTTCAAAGTTCCCTTTAGCAAGATTTATTGAGATGAAGAGAGTTGCAAGGATTACAGTCATTCAAACATTTCCCATTGAAAAATGTAGACATGATTTCTTTGATTCCTGCACATTATCTAAGTTGAAATAATTAGTGTCTACTTTGAGATAAAAGGAAATTTTACAATTCTTTAAATGTCATGGTGTTACGTCTTATGTTTTTACAATTGTTCTGGCTGTGAGATGCTCCTTTGGGTTCAGCTCTCGCCTCAGAAGGATAATGTAGCACTTGGGGATGAAGATGCAGCCCAGCAGACCAGCACTGGAGGCCAGGATGGAGAAGACCTGCACAGCCACCATGTGTTTCCCTTTGGTGCTCAGGTAGGTGGGCACAAAAGTCACCCAGACACTGCAGAAAACCAGCATGCTGAAGGTGATCAGCTTGGCTTTGTTGAAGGCCCCGGGTAGATTCCTTGCCAGGAAAGCCACTGTGAAGCAGATGGTAGCCAGGAAGCCCATGTAGCTGAGGGTGACATAGAACATGACAACAGCCCCTTCGTTGCATTGCAGGATGATCTCTCCAGGCTGGGAGTGAAGGTCAGAGTCAGGGAAGCGGGGAGAAACTCCCAGCCAGATGGAGCAGTTGAGCATTTGGACAGAAGAAGAAGAAAGGATGATGGAGTTGGCCAAGCTCTTCCCCAACCATCTCTTCACTCGGTTTCCTGGTTTTGTGGCCAGGAAGGCCAGCACCACCATGATGGTTTTGGCCAAGATAGAAGAAACAGCAACTGAGAAGATTATGCTGAAGACTGTTCGTCGGAGAAGGCAGGTGGCTTTCCTTGGTTGACCAATGAAGAGAGAAGAAGACAAGAAGCAAAGCAGGAGGGAGACCAGGAGGATGTAGGAGAGGTCCTAGTTGTTGGCTTTGACAAGGGGAGTTTCTCGGTATTTAATGAAGATAATTAAAACAAGGCTTGTGGTTAGGAACAAGAAAAGGGCGAAAGAGACCAGGATGATGCCCAGAAGTTCTTCATAAGACAGGAAGGTTATAACTTTGGGGATACATTGCACTCTTTCTTTATTTGGGTATTTATCATCTGGACATTTGGTGCATTTTTCTGTATCTGAGAAAAAAAAACCCAAAAGCCGTATTTCTTTGTCCTTTGCATTTCAAGATACATTGTAAGTTCTTTGGGAACAAGTGATTATCAGGAGCATTTTCCAAGATGGATTTTTCATATCTCCAGGGATAGAAAATAAGTGTATCACTTTTTTTTTTTTGAAAACAATTTTATTGGTTTTTTAACAAACAATCAAACAAACAAAAAACATAAAAACATCTGCTCTCTTCGATACTTATATACAAACAGTGTGTCGGTTGGTTCATCAGTTTTGTGCATTCATTTCATAGTCACAATTACAAATACATTACATAATAACTCTTATTATCAATTCAAACTTATATATCCACCTATCATTATTGAAAAAAAAAAAGAAATTGACTATACTTTTATTCAATCATGCTTTATGAGATAACTATGATTTAAGTAATTTATTCTATAACAAATCATATAATCATACCTATTCTATCTTTAAAAAAAAGAAATTTTTTTTTTATAAATGTAATGTCAAGTAGCAAAAGAAAAGGGAGAAGAAAAATCAATAATATTCCTTATTACCTAACATTCTAAATATTCTATTTTTGTATTTCATCATCCAGCCATTGATAGAAAAGGTCCCAAACTGTATAAAATTGTTTATCTTCTTGCTCTCTAATTTCAAATGTCAATTTACTCATCTCAGCACATTCCAATATTTTCTTAATAACTTCCTCCTGCAATGGAATTTTCTCATTTTTCCAATTTTTTGCAAATACAATCCTAGCCGCAGTAAAATAAGTGTATCACTTTTTTAAAAATACAGCTATGGTATATTTTTGATAGGTTATGAAATTGAGGGAAGGTTTGGACTTGAAATATTTCCTTTGTAATGTTCAGAATATTGATAGGAACCTCCATTACTAAAGGTAAATAATGAATCAATTAATCTTTCTAGAGAAACTTACCTGCCCGGTGGCAATTCTTGTCATACTTGCCTCCGAGGAGGCTGACGGATCAAGTGATTGCTCCAAACAATTTGGAATGGCCATTGGAGCAGTGGTGATACGGGTGCAGCCAGAAACAGGCATAACTATCCATGCCACCACATTGTGCATCTCGTATATCAGAAATACCTTTTCAGTGTTCCTCAAAGGGAACCCATGTAGACTGCATTGCAATCCTCCTTTCAGGAGGTGGACCTAAACCTCGTGCTTCAAGGAACTCAGGTGTTCCTAGAGAAGTAAATGTGGAAGGAAGGCTACATCCAAGGTAAAAAGAAGAAATATTTTCTCTGGCAGTAGTAAATCCTGCCCAATCTGCCACAGCCACCTGTCTCTATCCAGCCCTTCCTTCACAGTTTTTTTGTTCTTCTGTTTAGATAAGAACCAGGGCATTTTGGAAATAAACCAAAAATCAATTCAGCTTCAGAGTGTTTTTTAATTCATACTTTCATGACAATTCTCTGGATGGATCCAGTTCCACCAGGCCTTCCTTTCCTCTGGTGTCACCTACCTTTCTGGGTTGAGAAGGTCCCCTCCGGACAAGGAAGGCAGTCATAGCAGCAAACTGGCTCTCCTTCTCGAGCCCTCTTGACAAATCCAGGACGACAACTTTCCACACATTAAGATTGAGGAAAGGACTGAGCAGAAAAGAAATAAGATTGTAAAGGAAAAATGTAGAAAATGGAGGTAAAAATGGATATTAGACAAGTTACTAGCCTCTGGTCTTCACTTAAGTAAGCAAAATCTCTCACTATTTCCAAATGGTTGGAGATATAACTTCTGGAAGATTCTTATGTTAGTTCCTCTCTTTTGCTTTTGGCATCTCACATTGCCAAAAAAAAAAGGACTTTATTAAATAGAAAAGTCTGGAGAGATGGAACCAGGGGTAAGATTATACTGGTTCTGTCCAGTTCTATAGAACTGGTTGTTATGATTCTGCGCAGTTTGGAGAACCGGCAAATTGCACCACTGACTGGCCCCGACCCTCTCCACCTGCCCTTCCCCTCCACACCCAGTCAGTCCTTATCGTGCATGCACGGCATCGCCTGCAGCCTGCTTTTGCCCACTCGCCAGGCCAGCCATTGCTGCATGCCTTCAGCTGTGGCCCTACCTGATCTCCCTGGGTGAGTGAGGCTCTGCAAGCTCCGGGGCCCAGTTGCCTACCTGCCACTGCTGGTCACCTTTACCCCCCCCGCCAACTTGCCTTTTGCTGCTGCCACCCGCCGCCCTCACCCCCAGCAGGGAAGGCCCAGCAGCTGCGGTGAATCCAAGCGGGGGGTGAGATGAAGACCAGTGGGGACCAGAGCTACATTTCACTGTACTGGAAGAGATGTGGAGAGGCTCGTGTTCTCCTACTGCTGGGAGAGCAAGAGAGTCTTTCCTGGCACAGCTCCGGGTGGCAGAGATAAACAGGATTCAAGCGGACTGCTTCTCTGCTGCCCAGAGCCGCCCATTTCCCAATTGGAGGGGAAGTTGCAAACTTTTCACTGTGCCAGGAAAGACTCTCTTGCTTTCCCAGCAGCAGGAGAACATGAGCCTCTCCACCTGTCCTCCAGTACAGCAAAATTTAGCTGGGATTCACCGCAGGTGCTGGGCCTTACCTGCTGGGGGTTAGGGGTCCAGGTGGCAGTGGCAAAAGGCAAGTGGGGTGGGGGGGTAAAGGTGGCCGGCAGCCCGGTTGTACCCATGTCAGCAACAGGTGTCTTCATTTCGAAATTGAGGGAGAATTTGGGGAAGGAAGTGGAGAGTTCTGCAGTGTCTGGCACATGAGCACCGCTGAAAAGTGGGGAAGTGGCCTTCTGGTGGTCTAACATGGTGTTCAGGCTGGAGGTGGGTCACGGGAAGTCAGAGCATTGAGGGAAAGGGGGATTGCCAGGGGGAGCTGCCCTCTCCACGCCGAATTGGGACCATTTGGGGTAGTCCTAGGAATTGGTTGAGAGGAGCCGCAGCTCCTTGCCTTCTTAGCTCAGGGAATGTCCATTTTCTGCAGGAGGAGGACTGTGGAGGGGGGAGGTCTACCTGAGCGACTCCGGTGTCTTTGCCAGATTATTTGGACACTTAAAAGCAAGTGCAGCTAAAGGCACTGCTGTCACAGGTCAACCCAGACCTCACCCCGCGGCTCCATAAAGCCAACACCAAAGAAGTGGGCGGTCAGGTGAACCTGTGGTTCAATGCTCACTCAGATCTTGGCCGTTCCAGGCCATTGGACCTCAAAGCCCCTTGGGAACTGCCGTTCCCAGGCTTTTACTCACTTGTACCTGGTCACCACCTCTTCATCTTTCTGAAGCAGCTGGCCCTGCCCCTCACCCTCCCCTCCCTTGCCTGGCCTGAGAAGGTAAAGGCGATGGTGTGCGATAGCAAAGTGACCGGGATCTCAATCTTCTCCTCTCTCTCCCCCACTCTGTGTGTCTCTCTGTGTGTCTCTCTGTGAGTGTACATGTTTATGTGTGTCTCCCTGAAAGCCGCAGCTGGGCCAAGCCAACAAGCTCTCCTTGGCGATCTTCGCTACTTCTTTCATTTCTTCTTTTTGAAGTCCAGATTGGCTGAACAACCATCACCAGACTGCAGTGAAAGCATCACTTTGGGTGACAGTCCTCCTCCTCCTCCTCCTCGTCTTCCTCCTCTCACAACCGACAGTTGTGGCAGGGCTAGGAGGGTGCACACATGCAGGGAGATGCTCCTCAAACAAATGCCAAAGCACAGCAAAACTGGGTACGGGGCGGGTGGCTGCTCACTTGAGGAGCGAGTGTCTCCCCACTCAAGTGCACCCTTCTGGGGCCCCCCTCATCCACCTGGAGTGAGAGGAGGAGGGTTGCCCAAAGGGATGCTTCCACCGTGATCTGGTGATCTTTATTCAGCCAGTCTGGATTCCAAAAAGAAGAAATAAAAGAAGTAGCAAAGGGTGCCAAGGAGAGCTTGCTGGCTTGGCCCAGCTGCAGCTCTGAGGAAGACACACACACACACACACACACAGAGTGGGGGAGAATGAGGGGAAGATGGGGAACCAGCCACTTCGCTATCCCCCACTGTCACCCTTACCTTCTTGCACTGCCCCATTTTGTGAACCATCTATGGTTGAGTATCTCCTTCAAACTGGTGAGAAACGCACAAGGGCTGGAGAATGTGTCACTAAGAGCTTCAGGTTGGTTTGCTTCTTGTGCCCAAAATAGCAAAGAAAAAAGGGAATTATCTTGACCAGGGCCTGAATTCAGATGAATTTGAATCATGATTGGGTGGAGGTCCTTTTGGTCCCATTGGGAGAGAAGCTTCGTCCTGCTTGGGGAAAAGTGTCCCCTGAAAGGACCGGTTCAAAGTTGGGGAGGTTCTTAAAGAGAGCAGACCTGGTCACACTTACCCATGCCTCTCTTTTATGCGCACACACACACACACACACATACACAGAGTTGGGGGGAGAGAGGGAAAGATAGGGAAAGAAGCAGAGAGAGAGAGAGAGAGAGAGAGAGATACAGAAAGGGGGAAAGAGATAAAGAGGGAAAGAGAGAAAAAGAGAGGGAAAGAGAGAAAAAGAGGGAATGAGAAAGGAAGAGAGAGACAAGAAAGAAAAGAGAAAGAAAAGAAGCAAAGGAAGCAAACGGAAGAAAAGGGATAGACAAAGAAAGGGGAAGATAGAAGGAAGGTACAAAGAAAGAAAAAGAAAGGAAGAGATGGAGGGAGGAGAAAGTGAAAGATATATGGATGGATAGATAAATACAGAGAAGGAGGGAGGGAGAGAGAAAAAAAGGAGAGGAAGGAAGGACACAAACCCTGGGTTCAGAAGACTATTTGCAGCAGCACAGCAATCTAGAGCTGGCCTGCAACGGATCTCGGAACTCATCTAGTCCAACCCCCTGCTCCAGCAGATCTTTACAGAATCATAGAATAGCAGGGATAAAAGGATGTGTGTGTGTGTGTGTCTGTGGTTGTCAAAACTCCAAAAACAGGTCAAGGAGCTCTAGGAAGATCAGTCATGAATTAGAACGCTTGCTAAGCAACTGGTCATTAAGCAAGGTCCCCTGGTATTTGGTTTGCCATTCACATGGCTACCAAGCCATGCCCATCTGATCATGTGATGACCAAGCCACACTCAAAAATTAAGCCACACCCACAGAACCGGTTGTTACAAAATTTGAATCCCACCCCTGGATGGAACTGAGAAAAGATTTCAGCATTAAGTGATAACCAGTCGGTTCCTTCTCATAACCCCATTAACACGCATTTCTCCCCTCTTCTTACACCCATAATTTTAAGGTGTGATATCAGAACAATCTTGATAATTTCAGGTGAACTGAAAGCCTTGGAGCTGCTTCCTAGGAGCAGAAGGCCCATTGCTCCATCCCAGGGAGGGTGAAAGGGAGGCATGGAGAGCTCCGGCCAGGTCTGGCCTCCTTAAGAGCCCCCCAGATTATGGAAAGAGAGGCATGGGTAAGTGTGACCAGGTCTGCTCTCTTTAAGAACCTCCCCAACTTTGAACCGGTCCTTTCAGGGGACACTTTTCCCCAAGCAGGACAAGAGGAAGCTTCTTTCCCCCAATGGGGCCAAAAAGACCTCTGCCCAAACACCATTCAATCCCATTCGATACAGTCCAAGCCTGGATTCAGGGCCCGGTCAGTAGAATTGCCGCCTTCGTTGCTCTTCTGGGCGCAAGGAGCAAACAACCAGAAGCTACTAGCGACACATTCCCCAGCCCTTGTGGGTTTCTCACCCATTTGATGGAGACCCTTAATTGTACGTGGTCCACAACATGGAGCAATATCGAAGCCTCCCAAGCAGCCTAAGGGAAAAAATCCGGTTTCTATTGCCCAGATTCAATTGTCACTGAAGGTCCACCACCTTTGGGGAATAGCATGGGACCTCAGGCTTCAGAAAACAGACAGAAGACACCAAAATTTTCTCCTACCTTGTTGAGCACATTTAGCCGTGAAAGAACATCTTGCTTGATATAAAGTCTCTGTCTTACAAAATACACCAGAGTTTTTCTCCTGGGATCATCTCTGGGAAGAACCAAGTGGCCCGAAATGAACAGATCTGCTGCTACCTCTCCATTTGGGTCCATATAGAGTTTATAGTTTGAAATACAAACTCTTTCTTCTCCAGGAAAGGATGGAACTAGAATGGGAACATGCAGCAATTTTAAAAGCAGAAAACTTTGTTTCTTATCCCAGATGCTTTTTCACATTTGAATCTTTCTTCTGTAGTTGCCTAATTTACAGACATGCTTCATTAGGAAAATAGGTGTTAAGACTATCTTACAAGTGAACAAAAAAAGTTCACAAAAATTTGTTGATCATATCCGAACAATATAGATTTTAACAAAATATAGTTGAACAACAGAAAAAAGGAGATTTATGAACTCCCTGAAAGCAACAGGTTGGTTATCAGAAACACGGATTTCTGAAGAAGAAAATTGTCAGGGTCATCCTCTCCCAGGAAGCCCAGACAGGAAACCTGAGCTAGGCCCACTTCGCTGTAATGCTGCACTGACAGGATTTGGGGAGTCAGAAAGTACAAATCTCCCACCGACCCTTTTTTTATGCAGCTGTAGGTGTCCTCCTCTTATCTGCTTCTTCCCCAGGCAGAATCTCTCCTCCACCCCCCAAAAGTCATTCCCTCCTATCACGGCCCTTTCTAAATGTGTGGTGGGAAACAAGCGATATAACTCATGTGCTCTATGCAAGTCATCCTTCCATATTATTTCATTTCCTAAATATATTATGCTGATATAACTTGATTTCAGGAAAGAGTAATAAACAATTTTGTGATGTGATCAGAAACCCAGTTAAGTGAGGGGTGGATGGTATGATAATTAAATGTATAAAAACTGATTTAAAAATGGTACTCAAATAATCTTTAGTTTTTATAATCTTTGTCATGAAAGTGGGAAGATACAATATTTTGTCATTAAGTCATCAATTTTTCTATGTTGTCATTAATATAATAGTGTTGATAAATCACTATTATACAAGATTTATAACAATTCTCAGACAAATATACTTTTATGTTATTTAAACATTACCAACTTTCCAGAAAAATATTTCTGATTTCTCCTAGAAACAACTGTATGACTAAAAAGCAGTAGAAAACTATTTGGGTTTTAGCATTTGATAAATTATAGTATCTCATACAAACATGTTAATGATGAAGGATTCTGTGAAGGTTGATAAGTATGTAAGGGAGCCAGTTTGGTCTACTGGTGAAGCCCTCGAAGTAGAAACCAAGAGGCTGTGAGTTCAAGACCCGCCTTGGTCATGAAGCAGGCTGGGGGATTTGGGCCCAGTCTCAACTCACAGGGTTGTTGTTGTGGGGAAAATGAACACACAACTACTCATTGGTACTCAGCCCCTGTGGCTTCTGCAGGGAAGGGCTTTTAAGGATGGGGGATGAATTAGTGCACTTAAGTGAACTCAAACAAGGTCTTAAAGATCCGGAAATCCAACAAGATGGGGCTGCTCTTCTCAAGAATGTTTATTTGAGCAGACTTTAAAGCAACAAGATATTTATATCGAATAACCGTGCCAAAAATCCAAAGGGAATTAACCCCTGAGAGCTGCAACGGAGTTCCCAGAGCCGTTTCAGGGGGGCGATACAAAGATATCGCCTGAGCTGAGACTGTGCCCCTGTGGACAAGGGGCCACTCGAACTGCAGCTCACACAGAGGTGGTATTCAACCGGTTCTCATTGGCTCAGGTGAACGGGTGGTGACCCCTGGTTGGCCACACCCCCGAACCGGGTCGCCCGCTTGTCCCAGTCGCTCTCCTAGCTTTCCCTACCACCTGGTGGCTCTGGCGCAAATCAGGCAGATGTCCCAGGGCTTTTACACATGTGCACTGTCTGTGCAGCCACTACTGATGCAGTGCGCATGTGCAACAGCCCTGGGACATCCACCTGGCTTCCTTCTCCCGGTGGATGCGCCTCTATCGGCCCGGCCTGGCCAGCCAGCAGGTGGGTGGGCAGATGTCCCAGGTCTTCTCGCCCCCCTTGTCACGATATGCCTGCAGGAGCCCCTCAGGCCAGCTGAGCCGAGAGCCGCCATTCCCAGGCTTCTACTCTCCCATGCTTGGTCAACGCCTCTTCACCTTGCCTGAAGCAGCTGGCCCTGCCCCTCACCTTCCCCTCCCTCGCCTGGCCTGAGAACGTAAGGCGGACGGTGGGGGAATAGCGAAGAGGCTGGGTCCCTATCTTCCCCTCTCTCTCCCCGACTCTCTGTGTGTCTCTGTGTGTGTGTGAGACAGAGAGGGGGGGGGGGCAAGAGAAGAAAGAAAGAAAAAGCAAGCAAGAAAGAGGAAGGTAGAAAAAGAAAGAGAGAAAGAAAGAAAGAGCAAGAAAGAAAGAGGAAGAGAAAGAGATAGAAAAATGAAAAGAAAGAAAGAAAGAAAGAGAGAAAGAGAGGGAGAATGGAGAAAGTGAATGAGATATATGGATGGATAGATAAATACATGGAGGGAGGGAGGGAGGGAGGGAGAGAGAGAGAAAAAAGGAGAGGAAGGAAGGACACAAACCCTTCAAAAGACTCTTTGAAGCAACACAACAATCTAGGGCTGGCATGCAAGGAATCATTGAGGTCATCTAGTCCAACCCCCTGCTCCAGCAGGAGATCCTTACAGAATCAAAGAATAGCAGGGCTAGAAAGCTCTGTGTGTGTGTGTGTGCGTGCATGGTTGTCAAAACTCCAAAAACAGGACAAGTAGCTTTGGGGAGTTAAGTCATAAATTAGAACACTTGCTAAGCAACCGGCCATTAAGTGAGGGCCCATTGTATTTGGTTTGCCAGTCACATGGCCACCAAGCCAACCCCACTCAGTCACATGGCCACCAAGCCACACCCATACCCACCTGGTCATGTGACCACCAAGCCACACCCACAAATTAAAGCCATGCCCACAGAACCAGTATTAAAAAAATTTGAATCCCACCAGTGACTTCACAGCCCGCTATGCGGCATCTCCTATCAGGACTCAGGGATTCACTTTGTGACGCTTCTACTAATATCTGGGATATATGGAACTCTTTTACGTGCAACTGCAGTTATCAGATCAATAGGAAGCAGTTTCTCTGAATGGGGCCAAATTCTGTTCTGTTGTAACACAAAATTATGTATTTATTTATTTAGGAAATTTATATTGCCACATATTCGCACATGACTCAGCATTAGGCAGACTCTAACGGCCCCTTGACTGTCGTTTATTTTTATTTTTCTCCATTATTATTATTATTATTATTATTATTATTATTATTATTTGTAATGCTGGTCTCTGACTGTAATAAAAGTGGACTGGATGAAGGAGGAAGCTGTGTTGGAGACATTTGCCATCTTGAGTTATTTGTAAATAAATACATGTTTATGAAAACAATCTCAAAATCGTACTTGACTGCAACCTGTAACTGAGTCTTGAGAGAAGACGAGGAGGAGATTATGAGAGCAACTTATCCAACTTACAAAATCTCACAGTTGGACAAGGGAGGATTCAACACTCTTCCAATGACTGAAAGAGGTGTTGGGAGTTAAAACCTTTCTCATTCCTAGGAAAATAAAATATTTTAGGATATACTAAAAAGGGAGAATATATTTCCCCTAAAAAGAAAAGTAGAAACTCAGAGAGCCTGAAACTCAGCCCCACCCCCACTTGCTAATGGACCATTACTCTGGCCTAGGCCACTCTATTTTACATAACAAACATCTACTCCAGGTAAAGCTATGTAGGAATTGCCCAAAGCCCTTTCATTACATCACCATCCAGGCAGGCTCAACCAAGCCTGGGACTCAGGACAGCCTATAGTGTTGCCCCTGCATGGCCCCATGGGAGTCTGACAACCGATCAGAATACAAGCTCAAATTCAAATCCCAACAGAGGGCATAAAACAATTGAACTCTCAGCATCTCAGTCCCTTTCCTCAACCAAGGCGTGTCCTCTTGTCCACCATTAAACCATCTTCCAAGCAGTCACCATGTTTCCAGCGTCTTTCTTCCCCACTTGGAACTGAACCCAGAAGGAGATTTCTCCAACAGAGGCTAGACAGAAACTTCAGATCTGCTCCCTGTTATTCCAGAGCGTCAGACAGGAGCAATTAGATGGTGCAAATCTCTTGACCATTTGTAGCACAAGAAGGTTGAGATGTTCCCCTCCTTCTCCTTTAGGTTCCTTCTCCAAAGGATCTCAGATTAATGGATCCCTATCGGGACCCCCCATACCTGCCATGGCTGCAGCTTCGGAGCCCCCAACCTCTTTTCTCCCTCCTTCCTTCCCCTCCTCGATCTGGAGGAATAAGCAGCATTCATGGCCTGGGCCAAAGTCTGAATGATACTGTATGAATGGGGGTCACTTGCGATCTGTTTCCTGTTCCTTTTCTCCTGGGTCTCCAGTGGGGCTTTCTGGGTGCATGTTCTGTGGCCTTTGACAGAAAAGACGTGCTTGGAACAGCAAAAATAATGATCTTGAAACTGATCTTCCACAAAGAAATAAGGTTCAAAGGCAGCATCTGTTGGCCTTTTTTTTCTCAGATAACCAACGTTCAAAATACTATGGATGTATTTGAGAAATATGTGCTTCTTTATTGTATACACTGCAAAATTTGTGAGGATCCAGACTTTCCCTTCAATGGGTCCTGGCAAATGCATAAATTTTTCATGAAAAAGAGAAATTCTGTTCCAGATGGTAATAAATTCCATAAAGTGAACAAAGACATTGACTTGTCTCCACTTAGAGAGGGCCTCCCTGAGGGATGCTGTATGTCCAGTTGTTGTGAATCGTTTTGATATAACCACACAAATTCCATTCCTGACAAGCATCGGAGGGAAAGTCCTCATGAAATTATCTCCATTCTCTGTGTCTGTAGCAAAGAGACCAATCAGGGTCCATCTGAAATGGAGGAGCAGCTGGACAATTGCTGGGTACTGGATCCCTTCTTTGGGGAGCAATGGGTGGAAAAAAGGGAATCTCCTTTTATCACTCAGAGCCTCTGAAGGCATTCCAGCAGTGATCTGAAAAAGTAATGAAGAATGCTGAGTTATAATGTGGTCCAGATCAACTCCAAAATATTACTTATTGACAAACCCAATTTTGTTTTGATGAATATATAAGAAAAGTTTGTTCCTTAGTCACTGTTTAAAATATTTAAGACAGAATATTAACAAGATTGTATATAAAAATGGAACGCAAAATCATATTAAACAAAAAATAAAAATAAAAAGTGCAATGTAACTTTCTGTGTCACCCATACAATTTCAAGAATTAGATTCAAATTAGCAGATGTTACATAAAATGTCTGGATCTAAGATATAGGGCTGTATTATATGCTTTTTTTGAGTACTAAAACCTCTTTCTCAGCTTCTATATCCCAAATTCTTTGTGAAGCAATTTTGCAGCTTCTTCTCTAGATGTACAAGAGACTAAGAGACCATAACTGCTAACAGAAATTGACAGTTGTACAATCCAATAAGTGTTTAATTAAAATTTTGTCTGTTTTGGGACCGTATGTCTGTTTCATCACTTTAATTTTAACCCAATAATTATATATCCTGAATTTATACAAAACAGAAATTGTGTAAATTAACAATTATCTCTGAGGGCAGGAGCTGAACTCCTTTTATCCATCCCAAAGATACTCTTCTTGGTCTGAATATTTTTTATACATAGACAGGACTATTGCCAACTTGATTCCAATTGGATAAGGCAGATATTATTGATATGTGAAAATGAACATGCTAATGGAGGACCTCAAAACCTGGATAGTTTTTCAACAGTAGAATATTCAGTAGAATATCCTCTAGGGACCTTATGGCTCTTCAGGCCTTTAATGGTCAATTTGAAGATGAACATAATAGACTAAAACATAGTTGATATGTTCCCTAATATTCTGAAAAGCTGCTCTTGAATTCTATGAAGATATTGGATTTGTTGTTCATCCCTGTTAGGTATAACATAGGTCACCTAATGTAGTTTGGGTAAAATAATATATATTAACTATGATTGTTAGTTTAAGTGTGTGTCACTTTAAAAACTGCAAAGCATGTAATTTTGGGTGTGGTGTGAAACCACCATAAGAGGGAGCAAGAGACCCTGATTGATTGCTGACGATTCCCTGACGGTTTGCTGGCAATTACTGACAATTACTGGATTGGATTACATTGATGGTTTGTTAGCTGCATCCTTCCCCTACTAAAGAGTTGCTGAAGGAAGAGAGGAGTTTTTTGAGTTTTTCATATCTCTCTACTGCGAGGAGATATATCACCGGACTGGTATTTGTAAGTTTACTGACCTCTCTTTTTCGACACTGGAATTTGCAACTGAATAATCCCTGGACGACTGAACTAAGTGAATGATATATGGACTGTTTTTGACTATGCTTTAACTCTTGCTGGAATAAAACTATTTAATTAGCACTGTGCCTCTGTTTACTGAGTGTAAGCTACAAAAAAACGATATCTCACATATTCTGCCTGCCTGCCTGACTGCCCTGAAGATCTTGCTAGGGTGTATCCCTAACACTGATTATGGGCCCAGCTGCACAGTCAGACTAACCAGGATATAACAGGCTTATATAAAGTGAGAGTTAGTGTAGTTACACAATACTGTAAACAGACAGCTGTGTTTTATTAATTATAGTTTAATATCCAGAGAAAGATGGCACAAGTCATTTTACCAAGTTTGTCTCTAATATCCAAACTGGATGGAACAAACTATGTTTCATGGTCTATGAAATGCAGCCTACTTCTACGTAGAGAAGGTTTGTGGAATATAATTCACAACCCACCAGAGGTAGATGCTTGGGATCCAGAGGATGAAGATGATGCTCACAAAATACAAGAATATAAACTAAAGAATGAGCAAGCTCTCTGTATAATAGGACTGACACTCTGTGACCAGCAGCTTGTCCATATTCGTGGAGTAGAAACAGCTGCTAAGTGCTGGGAGAATTTAAAGAAGATTTATGTTCGAGACAGTGTAGGAGCACATATAAATCTTACACGGAAGCTGTTCAGAACACATCTTCAAAAGAATGGAGACATGTTGACTCATATAAACACTATGAAGAGAATTTTTCAGGAGCTGCATGAAAAAGAGCTTATCTTCACTGAACTGCATCAGGTTTATATAATTTTGTCTTCATTAGATGAGAGCTATGACGACTATGTAACTTCATTGGAAGTGCTGCCAAAGGATAACCTCACATTAACTGACATTACTGGCAGATTAATTGAAGAAGCCAAGAGAAGGCTTGAAAGGGATCAACTCAGAAGGGAACAACCACAAGAAGAGGAATTATCTTCGTCAGCCTACACAATTAGAAAATGTTTTAATTGTGGAAGAAAAGGACATTTGGCTAGATTCTGCAAGAAAGAAAACGCCAAATGCCAGCCAGAATGCTAAAAGGCATCAAAAGGATAAAAATGCTTAGAGTTAGCCATGTATAGCAACCAAACTGTGAACAATAATAATTTTTGGGTGGTAGATAGTGGAGCATCGCACTGCATAACAAAAGATAAGAAAAGATTTATTAAGATGTCCACGAGTTCACGGCAGATATCATTAGCGAATGGTTGGAAACTGAAAGCAAAAGCTGAAGGTACTGCATATTGTTCTTGCATAAAAGAAAATGTAAAAATGTTATATGTACCACAACTTAAGTTTAATTTGCTTTCAGTTAGAGTTTTGATTAAACTAGGTTATGTAGTTACCTTTAGGGGAGAAAACTGCATAATAGAAAAAGAAGGTAAAAAAGTGACTGCAACTTAAAAGGTGAATTGTATGTGTTAAATGATAATCAATTAGAGGTGGTTAACACACTGTATAATAATGTTAAACCTCATGATGAATGCATACATTTGTTACACAGACGTTTAGGGCATATAAATTTTAAAATGCTCAAGCAAACGGTTGAACTGTCTAAAGGTATAAAACTGAAGCCTTGCAGTAAGTATTTGCACTGCAATGCTTGCAGTCAAGAAAAAAGCAAGGTAATACCAGCAAATAGAATTAATGGATTTAAAACTAAGGAGCCTCTAGAAGTCGTATTTGCTGATATTATAGGTCCTAAAAAACCAAGTGTGGGAGGTGCTCGTTATATATTAAGTATAATGGATCATTATTCTAGATATGGTTTCTGTTATTTAATGAAGAGTAAAACGGAAACATATCAAAATTTCTTTAATTGGTTGAAGTTTGCAGAAAGAAAAACTAAAAGGAAACTAGTAACTCTGGTAACTGATAATGGTACGGAATTTATAAATAATAAATTCCAAAATAGACTGAAGATGGCAGGTGTAGAACATAAAAGGTCTGCACCATATAGGCCACAACATAATTCCTTTATAGAAAGACGAGGCCAAACACTGCAGGCAATGGCTCGTACTATGTTGTCGGATTCAGGATTACCTGAGAATTTGTGGGGAGAAGCAATAATGTGTGGCAATCATATATTGAATAATGTTGTTAACTCAACAACAGGTGAATTACCATTCACACGGTGGCATGGTAGAAAACCTGACCTAAGCTATATGCACACATTTGGAGCACCAGCATGGGTGCATATTCCCACACAACTGAGACATAAGGGACAGCATAGGGCTAAAAGATTATATTTTGTAGGTTACGAATCTAACCATAGATCTTACAGGTTCTGGGAAGAGGGCACAACTAGAATTCATTGTAGTGCTAGTGCTAAATTCCTGGAACATGTAGGATGGGCAAAATTGGAACAAGATTCGAATAAAAGTGTAATTATAGAAACCTACAGGGGCCCGAGCCACCATACTAGTGATGAGGAAAGTCCAATTGAAGTGAAAGTAAAGGAAGAGAAAATAGAACCAATTAAAGAAGAAATAAGTGAAGAAGAAATAGATAACCAGGAACAGGTGATAGATAAGAGTCCACCTGTGAGTCCTGTACTGCCTAGACGGTCAACACGAGATAGGTATCAGGCAAGTATGGTTTGCCAGATTAGTAAAATTAGTAAAATTCCAACCACTGTGAAAGAACTAAAATTGTATCCTGCAAAGGATCAGGAGAACTGGCATACAGCAATGCAAAAGGAACCGAATTCATTAAAACAGATGGGAGTCTATGAGAATGCTAGATTACCTCCAGGTGAAAAGTCCATTGGCTGCAAATGGATATTTAAATTAAAAACAGGTACAAATGGGACTGTTACCCATAAAGCTAGGTTGGTAGCTCAAGGATTTAATCAAACTGCATGTGATTATGCTGAAGTGTTTGCACCAAGTCTAAAAGCAACAACCTTGAGAGCAGCTTTAGTGTGGGCAGCTAAGAAAAACTATATCATAAATCATTTAGATGTAGAAACTGCCTATCTGCATGCACCATTGCAGCACACTATATACCTAAAGAAACCTGTAGAGATTAAGGATGATAAAACTAATAATGACTGTTGGAAACTTAAAAAGAGTCTCTATGGATTAAAACAATCTGGTTATGAATGGAACCAATATATTGTTAAGGAGTTAAACAATATAGGGTTTAAAGCAGGTTTAGCTGATCCATGTTTATTTAAAAGAGAGACAAATGGAGTAGTGTCATTATTATTGTTGTTTACAGATGATATTGCCTTAATTACAAAAACTAATAATGAAGCTACTGAAATAATATCATTATTAGGTAAGAGGATAAAATTAAAGCAATTAGGAGAGATAAAACAGTATCTAGGATTGACAATAAATAAAACCAATCGTGGCTATAAGATATCTCAAGAGGATAAGATTTATCAATTACTAAAAACATATAAGATGGAACTTTGTAAACCAGCAAAAACTCCAATGAGTCAGAAATTTTGCCACACTGATGCTCAGAGTTCAAAATTCGATAAATTCGATAAGACTATCTATCAGTCGCTAATTGACATTAGTAATTGGTCAAGGCCAGATATTGCCTATAGCATTAATCAATTGGCTCGATTCAACGCTGAACCCGCTGAACGACACTGGCAAGCAGCAAAATGTATCTTAAGATATCTTAAAAGGACAATGCACTATGCATTGTATTTGGAGCCAAGAGATGATTTGATTTTAAGTGCATATGCTGATGCAAGTTTTGCAACAGATATAAACACTAGGAAATCAACTTCAGGAATGGCTATACTATTAGGAAAAGCTTTGATTGGTTGGAGGTCAATTAGACAGCAACACATAAGTATGTCCACAATGGAAGCAGAATTTTCATGTCTATCCTTATTATGTACTGACTTAATTCTGTATAAACAGTTGTTGTTGGATATGGGATTAACTGTTAATGATTCCATTGTTGTGTATGAGGACAATCAAGCAGCCATACAGATGGCTACAAATATTGCTGTAAAAACGAGATCTAAGCATACAGATCTTAGATATCTGAATGTAAGACAATCTGTAAAAAATGGTTTAATAAGATTGGAATATTGTATGACTGAGCAAAACATTGCTGATCAGTTCACAAAAGCCCAAGGTGCAGTAAAACACAAAGAGAGTTGTGATGACTATGGGTTAAGATTGTAAATATATATATATATATTATTATATTACCCAAAAGGGGAGAATGTTAGGTATAACATAGGTCACCTAACGTAGTTTGGGTAAAATAATATATATTAACTATGATTGTTAGTTTAAGTGTGTGTCACTTTAAAAACTGCAAAGCATGTAATTTTGGGTGTGGTGTGAAACCACCATAAGAGGGAGCAAGAGACCCTGATTGATTGCTGATGATTCCCTGACGGTTTGCTGGCAATTACTGACAATTACTGGATTGGATTACATTGATGGTTTGTTAGGTGCGTCCTTCCCCTACTGAAGAGTTCCTGAAGGAAGAGAGGAGTTTTTTGAGTTTTTCATATCTCTCTACTGCAAGGAGATATATCACCGGACTGGTATTTGTAAGTTTACTGACCTCTCTTTTTCGACACTGGAATTTGCAACTGAATAATCCCTGGACGGACTGAACTAAGTGAATGATATATGGACTGTTTTTGACTATGCTTTAACTCTTGCTGGAATAAAACTATTTAATTAGCACTGTGCCTCTGTTTACTGAGTGTAAGCTACAAAAAAACGATATCTCACATATTCTGCCTGCCTGCCTGACTGCCCTGCAGATCTTGCTAGGGTGTATCCCTAACAATCCCCACCACCCCACTCACCTTACCAGATAGAGAAAAACACACACAAACCTGTGGGACTTTGTAGGTGCCTACAAATGTTGACATCTGGATGGAGATGTCCCTGGAAGCTCCATCAATCAGAGCCAGGAGGTTCTCTCCCACAGCCGTAGTTGGGAACATTGGCTTCTCCAGTGGAGAGAATGTCCAGCAAGGCATCTGAAGTCCGTAAAGGGCTTACATAGTTGTCATGGATGTAGTAACCAAATGTGAGATTGTGCAGGAGCTGGGAATTCTTGCTGACCTTTTGAATACCAAAAATTGATCTTAGGGTATTTGTTAGAGCAGAACTCTTCCTATTGAAAAACAATATTCATGTTATTATATTCAATAGCAACCACAAATATTTTTAAAATATATAATCCTTCACAAACCTACTAAGCCTTAGGCCAACATTGATCCAAATTGAATGATCAATTATGCAAATGAGAGAGGCAACTACAATTGTTTCAATTGCTACTTAAACAAAGGTAATTATTCAAGTGATGAACTCAGGAATGAACCGAGAAAGGAAAATCATCTGGATTTCATTCAGGTTTTTTAAAAACTCCATCTTTGGATTTTACTCTCTTCCACAAAGGAAGGCAAAAAAGGGAAGCCATGGAAATCAAAATCATTCATGAAATTATACAGGTCCTGCAGTACAAAAATAAGTGACATAAGAAGAAAAGAAGGAGAGTGTTAGAATTGCACATGGAGGGAGTGCAACTCCATCACCCTGCATGACTTACAAAGGAGAAGGTATAGGAGGGCTGTTGTAAGGCCACATTATAGGTGACACATATTGTTCAGCTGTGACCCCACCAATGAGATGGTCTCCAGGCCTGTAAAAGCTTCATGGATTGTAGCCATCCTGGTGCTCCAAACTCAATGGGCATTTCCTTTTCAGCTTCCCACAGACTGATGGGGACACCACCACCAGCAGCAGAAGGTCCATCATTCATGGCATTAATCTATCCACGTCCTGTTTCTAACACAAACAACAGGAACAGTTGGAACAATAAAAAGACTCTGAGAAGTGCCAGTGGCTTTCCTAATCTAAACAGAGAATCACTTGGATTCATGTGCAAAGGAGAGAAAGGTGCAATCAAGAGCAGAGCCTGTACCTGTCCCAAAACTTGGTCCCAGAGAGCTTCACCCAAGGAATTTATCCTTTTCTGATATAAGATCCTTTGCATGTGGCTTCAATCTGATGTCTACATCAAAGTCTAAAACTGGAGATATAGCATCACAGGTCTCAAATCCCAGATGGTCATAATTACAGTGAGAAGCAACTTCTCCTCTTGGGATCCTGAACTTTTTCTGGGCTCCATCTGCAGAGGAGAAGCTGGAATAAAACATGTTAGTAAAAATTACAGATATACCCCTGGGGTCACTGTTTTGTTGTGGTTGTGGTCCTTCCTCCCAGTCAGGGCAAGTCCAGAAAGTGATGCTGGGGAAGAGAATTCAGCACCTAGGGAATTGACTTCTGCTGTCCTTCAACATGGCCTCTTGTCTCCAGAGATTGCTGGGGAAGGTCACCCAGAGCTATGGAGTTTGGTGCCACTTCTAAGTTATTGCTATTTCGAGTCTCGTCTCTCCTTGGGACCCACCACCCTGACTTAACACAGGCGATGTTCAAATTGATAAGAAAGGAAGGTAAAAAGGAAAGAGAAGTCATAAAGGTTTAAAACAAGATGTTAAAAAACTGTTTTTTTTTTCAGAGATAAAGGGTAAAGAATAATTAAAAAATGATTCTGCAAAAGTACATAAGATTGTATTGTAGATATTAGTATTTGAAATTGAGTTAGAAAACTGAAATATTATATGAGTTAATAATGCATTAAAGAGAATGTATAAAAATGTTTAAGATTTAACAATGAAGTTTAACTTTCTATGGCATATTGTCTTTACTATTTTATAAACTTAATTCTCTTTTTTTCTTTGTTTTATTATTCTAAAATGTGATACTTAGAATGTACTAAGCAGAATCATCATGGAAAGTATGTATTATTTTAAGCGTTAAATTTAGGGGAAAGAAAAAAAGTTGTCATACTTCAACCAGTGATTACAGGAGAAATATTATACTAGAAAGAAAAGAAAAATAGATAATTGAAAGACAACAGACAAAAGATACAAGTATAATTATTTAAACTGAGATGAAATAAATAAAATAGAATTAAGAGAGTGAACGAAGAGAGAAAATATATAGAAAATATAGAATGTTAAATAAGATATGAAATAGTATATTAAGCGAGCATGAACTTGATTTATGTCTGTATAAAAAGATGTTACCTGGGGTAAGCCGCTTTCAAAAAAGAAGTTTTATGTATTTATGTTTTGTGTTTTGTTTGTTTATCAAAACGTTAGAAGAATGTTGGAAGAGAATAATGAAATTCTAAATAAGACAGATGGATATAATGAATATATACAATTTAAGGCAAAAGAAATATAATTGAATGGGAGGAAAGGGAGAAATAAAGAGAAGTTGGGAAAAAATATGAAGTTGAACAGATAAGATATTATCTGCATATTAAACTGTGCTGGTATGGAAATGTGATAATTTGGAACTATTCTTTTCTTTAAATAAAATGTTCTATTTGTTTTCTTTAGAAAAGATGTCCTATGTTATTATTGTACGTTTTGTTTGTTGGTGTATTGTTTTTTAAAATTAATAAAAAAAGGTTGTTTTTTTTTTAAAAAGGAGCGATCCTGGCTAGTTCATGCCCAGGTTTCCTGCCCTCCTGAAAGGGTTCCCTGCAGATGGAGACCCTCAGTGGGCTCAGGATCCCTTCCCAGAGAGCCAACCCTCCCCTGGGTCTTAGGCTGGGTCTTCTCTACGCTTTTTTGGGGCACATTGGGCCATTTGGGGGGAGTCAAGAGCCCGCCCACCCACAAAAATGGGGAGGCAAGGTGGGACGGTCCCAAAGCAGCAGCTGCATCAGACTGGAACTATCCCCAAAATTGGTCACCAGGAAGTTGCAGCAGGTGAATGAAAACCAACCTGATAGCAACCTGTCCGTCCATGAAGGTCCTGCAGTTAATATGGAAGACAACCTTCCTTCCTCCCTGGACCTTCCCCTCATCCACCCAGGGTCCCCACCCAAATCACCCTGGATAAAAAGACCCTGGTTGCAACTGGAGCCATGTGGGATCTCCTGCTTGGCCAGGACACAGAGGGTGCAATGGCTCAATGGGTGGCCTTTCTTTTTGCCCATCTTCAAAGAGGTTAATACCTCCAGCCCTGCACCTGTGTCAGGCTAGGGGTTTTCTTCTTCCCACCCCACCCCATTCCGCTGCTTTCCTGGCTGGGGGCTGGAGGGTCCCCTTGCTCTGGCAAAACCCCCAGGGGCCTTGGTAACAGAGTGAGGCTCCCTGGAAGCAGCAACCCAGGAGAGGCAGCTGGTTGCCAGGATGGCGGCTGGCTTTGCCCCCTCCGATCTGATTTCCGGTGGTCCTGGGGGCCTTGGGAGGAGATCTCGGGGGTCCCTCTTGGAAGGAAGCCAGGGGGAAGGGGGAAAGGCTGGGGAGGGGCAGCCTTTCCTCCTTGGGGCTATGAGAGAGGCCAGGGGTCTTGGTGGGATGGCCAATGGCTTGGTGGGATGGCCAATGGCTCTTATGGAGATTGTCAAGCAGCATCGTTGGAGCTTGTCTCCCACACAAGCCAACCACTTTTCCTATTCATTCTCTCACAGATACATTTTTAGCTGCTGTCAATATGAATAAGGTGTCAAATTCATTGAACGACAAATTCCTCTGAATGATTTTCACAAAATTCCCTTTACCAAGATTTATTGAGATGAAGAGATTTACACGAATTACAATAATCCAAACATTTCCCATTTGGAAGCATGTAGATATGATGTTCTTTTAACTCATGGGTATTGTCTAATTGGAAATAATTAATGTATTCTTTCAAATAAATTGACATTTTACAATTCTTTAAATATCATGATTGTTATGTCTCATGCTTTTACATTTGTTCTGGTTGTAAGATGCTCCTTTGTGTTCAGCTCTGGCCTCAGAAGGATAATGTAGCACTTGGGAATGAAGATGAAGCCCAGGAGACCAGCACTGGAGGCCAGGATGGAGAAGACCTGCACAGCCACCATGTGTTTCCCTTTGGTGATCAGGTAGGTGGGGACAAAAGTCACCCAGACACTGCAGAAGACCAGCATGCTGAAGATGATCAGCTTGGCTTCGTTGAAGGCCCCAGGCAGATCCCTGGCCAGGAAAGCCACCGTGAAGCAGATGGCAGCCAGGAAGCCCATGTAGCTGAGGGTGACATAGAACATGACAACGACCCCTTCGTTGCATTGCAGGATGATCTCTCCAGGCTGGGAGAGGAGCTCAGAGTCAGGGAAGGGGGCAGAAACTCCCAGCCAGATGGAGCAGTTGAGCACTTGGACAGCAGAACAAGAAAGGATGATGGAGTTGGCCAAAATCTTCCCCAACCATATCTTCACTTGGTTTCCTGGTTTTGTGGCCAGGAAAGCCAACACAACCATGATGGTTTTGGCCAAGAGGGAAGAAACAGCAACTAAGAAGATGATGCTGAAGACCGTTTGTCGGAGAAGGCAGGTGGCTTTCCTTGGTTGACCAATGAAGAGAGAAGAAGACAAGAAGCAAAGCAGGAGGGAAACCAGGAGGATGTAGGAGAGGTCCCGGTTGTTGGCTTTGACAAGGGGAGTTTCTCGGTACTTAATGAAGAGTATTAAAACAAGGCCTGTGGTTAGGGAGAAGAGTAGGGCAAAAGAGACCAGGATGATGCCCAGATGTTCTTCATAAGACAGGAAGGTTATAACTTTGGGGACACATTGGATTCTGTCCTCATTTGGATATTGATCATCTGGACACTTGGTGCATTTTTCAGTATCTGGGAAAACAAAAAACAAATTATTTTTTTTTGTATTTCACTATGAGAAAGAGAGGGGAGGAAGGGAGAGTGAGAGGGAGGCAGGGAAGGAGAGAGACAGAGAAAGAAAGAAAGAGAAAACAACTGAAAATATTCAAAAGCATCTTCTCTCTGATCCTTCAAGATCATTTGCTTATGGTGGTTGATGACCTTAATAGAATTGATTGCTTGATATAACTTTTTATGTGTTAATTTAGGGGGATGACATAATATCAATATGCTTCCGATGAAGAAAAGTAATGGATAAGAAAAATTTCAAATAATTCAGGTGTCCCTAGAAAGGTTAAGAATTATTTTCCCTAACAGTGATAAAGCTTGCCCAATCTGCTTTACCTTCCAATCTCTTCTTAATCTCTCCTTCAAGATCTTTTGGTTATTCTTTCCATTAAATATGAAATTGAGCATTTTGAAAATAAACAATTTCAAAGTGTTTTTTTCACATGTACATTCACAAAAATGCTCCAGCTAAGTCCATTTCTACCAAGCCTCCCATTTTCCTCTGGTGTCACCCACCTTCCTGATTGGAGAAGGTCCCCTCCAGACAAGGAACACAGTCATAGCAGCAAACTGGCTCTCCTTCTCGAGCCCTCTTGGCAAATCCAGGAGGACAACTTTCCACACATCTGGACTGAGGCAAGGACTAAGGAGAAAAAAGGAAGGAATGGCAAAGAAAATATGTTAGGACTCTCCATCCATGGAAAACAGAAGTAGATATGGACATTATCCAAATAGCCTCTGGTCTTCACTCAGGAACATATGATATCTCTGACTAGTTTCAAATGGTTGTAGGAGATACAAAATACAATTACTGGTAGATGTTTCATATAGTTCCTAAAGTTTTGCTTCTGGCATATCACATGACAAGAAAGGACTTTTCTACTTAATAAAGTCTGGAGGATTGGAATTGAAAAAAGGTTTAAGCATTAAGTGATAACCAGTCAGTTCCTCCTCATGACCCTCATTAATGTGCGTTCTTCCATTCTTCATATTTCCATACTTTTAAAATCTATTCATATTAAAGTTTGCATTTATTTATTCTAAATTTAATAAATGCTTCAATTTAATATGAATAGATAATCGTATTTTAAAATGATGGGTATCTGAAGAATGGAGTAAGGTATATTAATACTATTTATTCTAGACTTCCGGTGGCAAGGCAAGGATGAGCAGAGGTGGAGAAGCCCATCTGTGGTTTCAGTTAATCTCTTTTTGTGGTTGGTGCGATCCCTTGAGGGTGCTCGAATCCCGGAGAGATTCATGTCGGTGTGGGGGAAACTTGGGCTGCAGTGTGGGGAAGGCAACACTCCGGCAGCAAAGAGGAGCCCTCCAGAGCCCAATAAGCAAGAAACAGCTTCCTATCAATGGCGGCTCTGAAGTCCGGACTGCCTCTGATGTGAAAAGCGAGTAAGTGACAGTTCGTAAGATTGGTGGAGAAAAGGGTGGCCGGAAGAGCTTAATGGTGGAGAGGAAGATTGGCAAGTTATCATTTTTTGTACTAGTGTCTGTCGGAAGCCTGAAAGGAAAGCGGCTAAAAAGCGGAGGTTAGACAAGCGTGGGCGAAAAGGTCTGGCAGACCGAAGTGAAAGTCTGGATTATAACAAATGAAAGGGGAAGTCTATGATGTCAGGAAAATACTGCTTGGAAAGAGTCGGAAAGTTGTGGAGGATTTTGAACACTCGTTTGATTGTTACTTTGATGGACTTTCTAGGATAAACTTTATTAAAGCAAAGATGAGAAGAGGAGCAAGGTTGGTGAAGAAGAGATAGTGTGGCACTATACGAGATACTTAGAAACTCTGAAGTTATTGCAACAAAATATCGGATATCAACTGTTTAATAGACCTCTTAACAGATCCTGGGGAGAATTCTATTTTATTTTATACTAACTGAAGAGGTGGTTGTACTCAAAGGAAATTAAGGCATTGAACTTAGGAACACTTACAAAAAAAAAGTAACTTGGAAGTTTCGGAAGATACTGATTGATGGCAGTCATTATTCAGCACTTTATACCTCCCTACTTCCGGTGTGTTTGAAGAAAAAGTGCTTAAACCCAGAGACGGTGGACTAAAAACTGACTTTAAAATCTCGTCTTCCTATTGCTCTCCTTCTTTTCTTTTCTCTTTTTGTATAATTCTGCTTAATTCTTTTCCTTTCCTTCTATTTACTGATTTTCTGGTGTTATGGTGATTTTTTTTCTCTCCTTTCACTTTCCCCTTATAATGACTATAAATTTATCCATTGAGGAAAGGAGTACTGACTGTTATATTAGATTGCTAGATAACTGATTTAATTGTTTTGATTAATTCACAAATAACAGGGATAGTTATACTTTGGCCAGTTTTATGGGAAAATAGCAAGAACGTTAAGAACTATTTAACCAATAAGTCTAAGACTTAATATTTAATATCTTAATAGTATAATTTAGTGTGTGATTATAATCAATCTATTGGAGAAGGAAATAATACTGTTTATGTTTAAGAATACTGGTGACTAAGAATATTTAGAATATCTAATACTTAAAATAGGGTCAGATAAGGTTAAATAAGAATACATATATATTTACAATACCTACAAACTCATAAAACCTAAACTTGGTTAGATTTGATATACTATTTATTATATATATTTATTATATGGAACATTATATAGTGCTGTATAGTGTTGCATAGAAGTTGAACATAGACTTCATAAAATTATATACATGATTTAGAATTAGGATTAAAAATAACATATATTCATATATTTCAGTAACCAGTTAAGAATACAGAATACAGCTACCCAGTAGATAGGTGGACTAAGCAATTAGTTACCCGACAATTCTAATATAGGGGTTATAACACTGAATGGTAATTTGGGATAATATAACTAATATAATCCAACAACAGAAACAAATATTAAAAGAAATGACTTCTACAAGGACTACAGCTCTGAAAACTGGAAGGAAGGCTACCCCGACATTAACAACTACCCTGGCAACAGCTTCGCCCATGGTTCAAAAAACCATAGAAGAAACACTACCAGTGGAAAAACAAGCTAATGTCTCAAATGCCAATATTCAATCAACTTTGCTAACCCTACAAGAATCGATGACGAAACTACCAGAAATAATGATAAAAAATAATAACGAGACAAGAGCAGATATTAGTGAATTAAAAAAGGAGATGGGGAAATTAAAAGCAGAAATGAAAGTGGACGTCTTTAAAGTAGAGGACAAAATTGGAATACTACAACAGGCCTTGAAAAAAAAATGAAGCAACAATAAAAGAAGTAGAGACAAGGACTGAACGAACTGAAAGGAAATTAGAAAGGGTAGATGAAGAATTAAAAAATGTGAGCAAAGAAATGGAAGACTCATTGGTCTACCTAGAAATGGACAAGGCGGCTACATACTTGAGATTCCAAAATGTTGAGGAATCCAAGGAAGAAGACCTGGAGCAGCTAATGGCAGAAATACTGGCCGGAGTACTGGGAAAGGATAAAGATGATATCGTAAGGGAATTTGACAAAGTTTACGGGGTCAGCACCAATTATGCGAGATGCCATAAATGCCCAAGAGAAGTCCATATTCGCTTTGCGAGAAGGAGTGTCCAGGATATTATATTTAGGATGTCCAGAGATGGAACAATTATGTATAAAGGCAAAGAAATTTTGATTCTCAAGCAAATTCCAAGAAAAGTAAGAGAAATAAGGCGAGACTATAAATTTCTAGCTACTTATCTAAATCAGAAAAGAATTTTATTTAAATGGTTAATTCCGGAGGAGATGTTAGTTTCATGGAAAGAAAGGAAAATTAAAATAGATTCTATGGAAAGGGCCCAAGAATTTTATGAACGACTAGTAGGTATGGAAGATCAGAGTAGTAAGGAGGAATTGGAAATAAATTCACAGGAAGATCAAAGTCACCACAGAAACAAAAAAGAAGGATCCTTAAGAAACCAAGGGAATGTTTATTCATTTCATAAGAGAGAAAAAACTAGTCCCCAGCAAGCACAAGGAGAGAACGGAGTTATTATGAGACAAAGAGTGAAACAGAATTAATTAAATGGAAGAAGAAAAGAAACTTCTATCAATTAATATAAATGGCTTAAATTCAATGACAAAAAGGAAAGGGATAATAGCTAAATTAATCAAACAAAATTCCGACATAATATGCCTACAGGAAACTCACATAAGGAAAGTAGATGAAAGATACCTAGACTGCCTGAAACTAGGGAAGCTATTTACCGCACCAGCAGACATGAGAAAAAAAAAAGGCATTGCAATATACGTTAAAGATTATTTGAAAGCAGATTTAGTTTGGTCAGACCCTGAAGGAAGAACTTTGGTTTTACAGATCTGGATTAATGCTATTTCAATTCTATTAGTAGTAATTTATGCCCCGAATGAAGATCAGAAAGAGTTCTTTAAATATTTACATCAAAAAATAATAGGATTTGAAAAAAGGAATATTTGTATTATAGGAGATTTCAACTCTATTGCTGATTATCAAAGGGACCATAGCAATGGGGGGTGGGATAAAAAGGGGGAAAGAGAACTTCCTAAGACATGTAAAGAAATGATGGAGTTAAATTTGGTGGACTTATGGAGAAGACTATACCCTGAGGAAAAACAATTCACATTTTATTCTAACCCGCATCAAATATGAATTGACATGGCATGGATGAATGGGGAAATAGCAAATGAGATAAAAGGAATTGAAATTTTACCGAATGGATGGGCAGACCACAATCCAATTCAAATAATCTGGAAGGGTAGGAAGAAACCAAAGAAAAGATGGACATTAAACACCCAAATAATAAGAGAAAAAGAGTATACTAACAAACTTAAGGAGGAATTAAACTATTTTTTAATGGAAAATGATAATGGTGTAACTTCGAAACAAAACATTTGCAGTACATTGAAGGCAGTAATAAGAGGTATAACAATCTCTTATAATGCTATGAGAAATAAAGAAAAATATGCCCAGCAAAATAAATTACAACAACAAATTAAGGAATTAGAAACTCAATTACAAAAGACCCCTAAAGATCTAAGAGTACAAAATCAGATAATAACTGTTAAACATAATTTGAATTTAATTGAACAAGAGAAAATGATAATAAATTTGAAAATGACTAAACAAACCTACTTTGAGCATGCTAATAAGCCAAGAAGATGGTTATCTTATAAATTAAACAAAAGAAAGAAAAGAGATTGATCTACCGATTAATAGATGGGAAGGGCGACATACAACAAGAGATAGAACAGAAAAAAGACATTGCACATAAATACTTTGAAGAGTTATACAAAAAGGAAGAAATTAATGAGGATAGAATAAGAAATTACTTAGATGAAATGAAAGATAAAGTAATCGGGGAAGAATTGATAGAATTATTAAATAAAGACATTACTTGGTCCAAACTGAAATCAGCAATAGAGAATCAGGGAAATAATAAAGCCCCGGGGCCAGATGGGATCCCGGGAGAGCTATATAAGGCAACTGCAGAAAAAATTGGACCTCTTATGATGGAAGTTTTTAATGATGTCTTCTTGGCAGCCAGAATGGCGGACTCATGGAGGGGAGCATTGATTTTGTTGATCCTGACGGAGGAATCTGATCTTAGATATATTAACAACTACAGACCAATTTCACTCCTAAACACTGACTACAAAATATTCACCTCTATCATAGCTAACAGATTAAAATGAATTTTAAATTTGTATATACATGAAGACCAAAATGGATTTCTCCCGACTAGACAGATAAGGAATAATTTAAGAACAGTAGTAGATGTTTTAGAATTTTATGAAGCCCACCCCGAAAAACAAACTGTACTTATGTTTTTAGATGCAGAAAAGGCATTTGATAATTTAAATTGGCGATTTTTAATTCAAAAAATTTATAATATGAATTTAGACACTAAATTTGAAAACATCATAACAACTATTTATGATACACAACAGGCTAATATCATAATAAACAGGGAATATACTCGCCCAATAAAAATAGAAAAAGGAGTCAGACAAGGTTGCCCACTCTCACCCCTGCTCTTCATATTCTCTTTAGAAACACTATTAACACGAATTGGACAGAACCCAGAGATAAAAGGATTAAAGGTTAAGAAAGAAGAATACAAATTGCAAGCATTTGCCGATGTTATGGTTTTTTTATTGAGGAACCAATAGAAAGAGGACAAAAATTGATAAATGAACTAGAACAATTTGGAGCGGTAGCAGGACTCAAAATTAATAGGAAGAAAACAAAATTAATGACTAAAAATTTAACAGAAAAACAGAAAAAAGATTTAGAAGAAGTTATGGGAATACAGGTGACAAAGAAAGTTAAATATTTAGGAATATGGCTGACACCACATTGCAAGACACTTAAGGAGAATAATTATGACAAACTGTTGCAATAAGTAAAGAAAGATTTAGAATCATGGGGCAGGCTGCAACTTTCATTATTGGGCAGGATTGTTTCTATTAAAATGAAAATTCTTCCAAAATTTTTATACTTATTTCAGATGATTCCAATTAAACTATATAGAATTTTTTTTGAAGAACTTAATAAAATAACTGTTAAATTTATTTGGCAAGGGGAAAAAACCTAGAATAAATTTAAAGGCAATGCAGGATTTGAAGAGCAGGGGAAATTCCAAATTGGGAATTGTATTATATGGCTGCCTCTTTAGTATGATTAAAAGATTGGGTGAACTTAATTAATAAGAGAACATTATTTTTAGAAGGCCACGATTTGCAGAGGGGGTGGCATGCCTTTTTATGGGAGGTAGGGAAAGTTAATCAGACATACTTCCACAGACATTTAATTAGAGATTCATTATTAAGCAATTGGAAAAAAATACGGAAAAAACACTACCTAAAAGTACCAATCTGATTATCGACAATGGAGGCAATGATTCACCCAAACAATTTGGACATTACCAAAATGATTAAATATAAGGATTTATTGGATACACAAGGAAATTTGATATCACAACAAGAGCTGCAAGAGCGGGGGTTTAAAATCGATCAGTGGGTATACCTCCAAATTCATAGTAGATACAAACAGGATAGGAAAGAATTTGGGATTAACAATAAACTCCAGCAATTAGACAAAATTTTACTAGGATCAGACAAGAAAAATATAACTAAAAATTTTATTAGAAGTAGAATTAGAAGAAGAGACAGTTAAAGGGAATATGATAGCCTGGAGTAGGAACGTAGGACAGAGTATCACTTTAATAGAATGGGAAAAGATCTGGAGTAGAAATAATAAGATTACAAAATCAGCAGCATATAAAGAAAACGCCTATAAAATGTTTTACAGATGGTACCTTCCTCCCTCAAGATTAGTGAAGATGCGCCCCAACATGAGTCCGAAATGCTGGAAGTGTAAAAAAAAAAGAAGGAACCTTTTTTCATATGTGGTAAAGAAACCGAAAAATACTGGCAGAGAATTAGAAATTGGTTGGAAGATATAACCAAAGAACAGACTGAGTATAAACCAGAGTCCTTCCTGAAAGGGTTTTTCAATAAACAGCTATCAAAAAAAGTGAAGTACATAACAATACACATATTAACAGCGGCCAGACTAGCTTTTGCTCAATGTTGGAAGCTACCTCATATACCTACAGAACAGATGATAATCCAGAAAATCTCAGACTGTGCAGAAATGGACAAACTA
Source organism: Pseudonaja textilis (assembly GCF_049901715.1). Taxonomy (NCBI): domain Eukaryota; kingdom Metazoa; phylum Chordata; class Lepidosauria; order Squamata; family Elapidae; genus Pseudonaja; species Pseudonaja textilis. The sequence goes on from NW_028262874.1 coordinate 235,048, forward strand.
ACTTTAGCCTTAAAAAGTAAAGATTCTTCAATATATTATAATAATTGGAATTGCTGGTATAAATGGTTAGAACAAAGACAGATTTTATATCATAAGGCAAAAAAGAATAGGACAAATTTATACGAGTGATATATAAATATACATATGGATAAGGTGTGCGTATATGGCATAAACTAAGAAAAGAAAAGATCTTACAAACTGTCGAAAATGAGAATGTTTTTAAGTGGTTTTTTTCATTTTTTTTCTTTTTCTTTTCTTTTTTGCCCTTCTAGCTGTGTATGTGTTGTTGATTTGTTTTTAATTGTAAAATCAATAAAATTTGTTTTTAAAAAAATACTTTTTATTCTAAATTTGAGATTTATTAATTTTTTACTGTATCAGATTTATTAAAATAGAGATAAACTGTGGAAGAAAGAAACCTCTCACCAATAAATTCTGCAAAGGTTTCTCCTGGATTATCTAAAACATTGAAAATCCACTCCAAAACAGTCTCCAACTTAACATACAAAGGAGAATTTCCTTTCAAATTACAACTGTCAATTTTAAAGGAGATGTTTCTTGTTTATTTGTATATTTATCTGTTCGATTCTGCAGTTCTGCTGAAACAAGGATAAAATGGACTTTTTAGTTTCTAGAATTGTAGTGAGATGAGATGGAGGTGAGGTCATGAGAACTGCCCCTCAGAAAGGATAGCTGAGGCATCTTTTCTTGCAAAAAATGGGACATGAGTCCTGTGCCAGAAGATGGTATTTCTAAAACCCATCTAGAGATCCCAGAAAAGGGCCTTTCTCTGAAGAACTACAATTAGGTGACAGCAACTGGCATGGAAAGAGAGACCCACATTTATTGTCTATGGAGATTCAGGTACCTTTACAAGAGGCAACAGAGCTTCCTTGTTTTCTTTGAAGATGTTTTGCTTCTTGGGTGAGAAGTGAAACATCTTCAAAGAAAAACCAAAAAGTCCAGTTGCCTCTTGAAAAAGCACCTTTGCAACCCACATTTATTATTAGTTCAATCTGGAATCTCCTTTTCACCCAGAGAGGCTGAAGGTAACTGACCACCAAGAAAAACTGTGGCATTCAAGGGGTTTTCAGAGGAAGAGCTCTCCTACAAGCCAAAGGCCCAACGTACATCTTTCAGATTTTCCTTCATTACATTTGCTATCAGGAAGGGCTTTTCTTTGGATCAGAGAAATATTCCGGTACTTCGGTTTTCTCCATCATGAAATTCTATGATACGAGACATTATACAAACAAAACACTCTATTCTAAGCCACCCAGAGTCACTCTGGACAGGGAGGCAGGCAGCAAGCAAGTTTGGAGAAGCTGAATTCTAATTGCAAAGATTCTTTTCCATGAGAACCCACAAGATCTCTTTACTTAAAGATTAACAGAGTTGGAAGGGACCTTGTAGGTCATCTAGTCCAAACCCCCACTGCTGCCCAAGCAGGAGACCGTACAACATATCTGACAGATAGCAGTCCAGTCTCTTCTTGAAAGCCTCCAGTGATGAAGCTCCCACAACTTCCAAAGGCAACTTGTTCCCTTGGTTGATTGTTCTCCCTGTCAGAAAATTTCTCCTTATTTCAGGTTGAATCTCTCCTTGTTCAGGTTCCATCCATTATTATTCCTTATCTGGCCTTCGGGTAGTTTGGAAAATAGTTTGACCCCCTCTTCTCTGGGGCAGCCCCTCAAATATTGGAAGACTGCTATCCTGTCTCCCCTGGTCCTTCTCTTCCCTAGACTAGCCATATGCAGTTCCTGTAATGTTCTTCATATGTTTTATAGTGTGGTGACTAAAACTGGATGCAGTACTCTAGGCGTGGCCTTACTAAGGCTTTATAGAATGGTATTAGTACTTCCCTTGATCTTGATTCTATCCCTCTGTTAATGCAGTTTAGGATTGCATTAGCTTTTTTTGGCTGCCACTGCACACTGTGGGCTCCTATTTAGCTGGTTGACCACTAAGACTCCAAGATCCCTCTCACAGTTACTGCTATTGAGCCTGGTTTCACCCAGTCTATATGTGTCCTTTTGGTTTTTCTTGCCTAAGTGTAGGACTTTACTTTTCTCTACATTGAATTTCATTTTGTTGGATAGGGCCCAGCATTCAAGTCTGTCAAGATCCATCTGGATCTTGAGCCTATCTTCTAGGGTGTTAGCTATTCCTGCCAGCTTAGTGTCATCTGCAAATTTGTAAACTTAATTGGATTCAGTCCAAACTTGAACTCATTTGCTAGTCAACCGAGTTGCCTTCTTTAATATTTGAAGACAAGTAATAAGCAAACTTGAGGCTATCAGCACCACAGTCCACAGCACTTGATGGCTTTATCCCCAGGTTTATGGAGATAATAAATATGGAAGAGACACAAAAGGACCATCATCTATGCCGCAAAGAATCCTCATCCTGGATCCCAGGTTTTCTGAATTAGTTTAGAACATTGTTCCATCTCATAGCATCTGAAGGACACTTTCTTCATTACTACTGAAGCCTTCCAAGCAGTCTAAGGAAACCATAATTCCCCACCACATTCAATTCTCAGTGAAGGTCACCCGCGCTGGTGATTAGGTTTAGCCCAGTGAAAATGGTTCCTAAAGCTTTGGAAAACAGAGAAAATCACCAATATTTCACACACTTTGTTGTGCAACTTTAGCCTTGAAAGAACATCTTGGTTGATATTAAGTCTTCCTCTTTCAAAAGTCCCTGGGATCTGAAAGATGTGATCCATATTGGGGAGCACCTTCCAGGTCCTGATGATTAGATCTCCTGCTATGTCTCCATTTTGGTCCAAGTACAGTTTCCTCGCAGAAAGATTGCAAAACTCATTCTTCATCAGAAAGGGATGAAACTGAAATGGAAACTCCAGGAATGTTAAAAGCCAAAATTCTGCTTTCTTATCTCATGTAGTCTTTTCACATCCATATTTTTTTATATTCATTTGACCTGCAAATATTCTTAGTTGGGAGAACAAGAGTTACCATTATCTTCAAAAGGAAAAAAACCAAAGATTTAGCAAAATATGTTAATCATATATTGATAAAACCAAATTGACAAAATTTGTCAATTATATAAAATAATGTAGAGCTGTCACAACTGAATAAACAACCCAATAATGAGAGTATTTATAGACTCCTTGAAAACAACAGGGTGATTATTAATAAGAATATATTTGTCTAGAAGTAAGTTCCCAGGTAACCTTTGTTGGGTATATGAATACTCCAACTGGTTTGGGTTGAATAAATATGTAAACCTAGGTTTAAGTGTTTGTAGCTTTAAGCACAAGAAACTGCAATGTCATTGTGGGTGCGGTTACAGGCAGCAATAAAGGTAGGAAGGGAAACGTAATAGACCCCGGCTTCTGGATGCACCTGGTTCTGTTCCTGGTCTGCTGCCTGCTGTTTTGGAACGTCTGTCTGCTTACTCTTGGAGGCTACTGTGCCAGATACCATTTCACCTGAACACAAGGACTGTTTGCTTAGTGAGCTGAGGATTCAGCGTTGTCTTTGAGAGAAAGGTATCGGAAGGAGAAGATTTACAAGCAGATAAGAACATTGTACTGACTGTTAATTGACTAGGTAACTGGATGGATATACTGGATAATGACATATGGACTGAATGACACTTCTTAATCTCTGTGTGAATTAAATAACTATTTTAAAACTACAAACAGTGTTTTTGTCTCCAGTGTGTGTATACTCTTGGGCCCAGCCTCTCTCTCATTTGGCTGCCTGGCTTGACTGCTGCTGCATACTCTGCTTGGGGGTTTGGTTATGGGCCCAGCAGTGTGCACAGTCTAACTAACCAGGTTATACCAGTGAGAGTTTTTGGGTGAGTTGCACATTACTGTAAAGACAAACTGTTTGTTGAATAGTTATTTATCTGAAGAACAATGGCACAAGTCAATTTGCCAAGTCTGTCCATGATATCCAGACTAGATGGAACAAACTATGTTTCATGGTCAATGAAATGTAGTTTACTTCTACGAAGAGAAGGTTTGTGGAACATAATTACAAACCCACCAGATGTATCTAATTTAGATCCTACTGTTGAAGAGGATGCAAAAAAGATACAAGAATATGAACGAAAGAATGAGCAGGCTTTATGCATCATAGGACTGACTCTCTCAGACCAGCAACTGATCCATATTCGTGGAGTGGAAAGTGCTTCAGACTGCTGGGAGAGTCTTAGGAAGATTTATGTTCGAGACAGTGTAGGAGCTCATATCAATCTTACACGGAAGCTGTTTAGAACACATCTTGAGAAAAATGAAGACATGTTAACTCATTTAAACTGTATAAAAAGCATTTTTCAAGAATTGCAAGAAAAAGAGCTTATATTTAATGAGTTGCAACAAGTATACATCATACTGTCTTCATTGGATCGAAGCTATGATGATTTTGTAACTGCATTAGAGGTATTGCCAAAAGACAGTTTATCAGTAACTGAGATAACCGGCAGGCTATTAGAAGAAGCCAGAAGGAGGTTTGAACGTGACCAGCTGAGAGAAGATAAGCCTAATAAGGAAGAGAAATTATCTTCAAGGCTTGAAAGAAACCAGCTGTGTAAAGTAAAGCACCCGGAAGAAGAGAATTTATCTTCGACGGCATACACAATTAAAAAGTGTTTTAATTGTGGAGGCAGAGGACATTTGGCAAGATTCTGCAGAAAAGGAAAAAGCCAGAATGTTAGGAAGCCAAAGAAATCCTTTGAGCTAGCCACGTTTAACAATTGTGATGTGAAGAGTGATTTATGGGTGGTGGATAGTGGAGCATCCCACTGCATCACGAGAGATAAGACAAAGTTTATAAAAATGTCTACAAGCTCTCAGCATATATCACTCGCGAATGGCTGGCACCTCAAGGCCAAGGGTGAAGGTATTGCATATTGTCCATGTTTAAACCAGAATATAAACATGTTGTATGTACCACAGTTAAAAATGAACTTACTTTCTGTAAGAGTATTAGATAAACTAGGTTATGTGGTTACATTTAAGAATAATAAGTGCATACTGGAAAAAGATAACAAAAAGGTAACTGCAGCTTTAAATGGAGCATTGTATGTCTTACATGATAGTAAGAAAGGGGAGGCACAGACTGTATTTAATAATATAAAGCCTCATAATGAATGTATCCATTTATTGCATAGGCGTTTGGGGCATGTAAATTTTAAAATGCTAAAACGTACAGTAGAGTTATCTGAAGGAATAAGGTTAAAACCCTGTGATAAGTATTTGCGTTGTAATGTCTGTTGTGAAGATGAGAGTAAAATAATGCCTGCAAATAGGCTAAATGGTTTCAAAACTAAAGAACCATTAGAAGTAGTATTTGCAGACATTATAGGTCCAAAGAAACCTAGTATGGGGGGTGCTCGGTATGTACTGAGCATTATGGACCATTACTCTAGATATGGGTTTTGCTACCTAATGAAGAGCAAAACTGAAACATATCAACATTTCTTCAACTGGTTAAAGTTTGCAGAAAGAAAAACCAAACGGCAACTGATAACCTTGGTGACAGATAATGGTACGGAATTTGTTAACAGCAAATTCCAGAATAGATTAAAGGTAGCTGGAATAGAGCATAAGAAATCTGCACCATACAGACCACAACACAACGCATATATAGAAAGAAGAGGCCAAACACTACAGGCAATGGTTAGAACAATGTTAACTGATTCTGGGTTACCTGATTCTTTGTGGGGGGAGGCCACAATGTGTGCTAATCATTTATTAAATAATGTTGTTAACTCAACTACTGGTGAAATACCATTCACCATGTGGCATGGCAGGAAGCCTGATTTGAGTTACCTGCACACATTTGGTGCACCAGCATGGGTGCATATCCCTACACAACTCAGGCGTAAAGGGCAACACAGAGCTAAACAATTTTTCTTCGTTGGTTACGAAGCTAACCATAGGGCATATAGATTTTGGGAGAAAGGCGCATCTAGGGTGTTATGTAGTGCCAATGCCCAATTTCTAGAGCATGTAGGATGGGATAAGTTAGAGCAGGATAATAATAACGAGGTGATTATTGAATCATATAGAAATCCCATTAAGTATCCCTGTAACTTTAAGAAAGAAGTACAGCAAGAAGTACAGGAAGAATTAGAGCCCCTAGAGGAAGAAATAGTTGAAGATGAGGAACAGGTAGTAACTCAACCAAGCCCAATAATACCCAGAAGGACTACACGTATTTCTAGACCGCCTGATAGATACCAGGCTAACACAGTGTGCCAGGAAAATAGAATCCCAAATACTGTGGATGAGATAAAAAGATATCCTTCTAAAGAGAAAGAAGATTGGTATGCAGCTATCAATAAAGAATTGAAATCCTTGAAGGATATGAAGGTATATGAAAATGTGAGATTACCTGTAGATATAAAACCCATTGGCTGCAAATGGATTTTTAAAATAAAAACAGACAAGGATGGAAACATAATCCATAAGGCAAGATTAGTAGCCCAAGGTTTTAGACAAAGTGCAAAAGACTATGATGAAGTATTTGCACCTAGTCTTAAAGCAGCAACTTTAAGGGCAGCCTTAGTGTGGGCAGCAAGCAAGAAATATATAGTTAACCATTTGGATGTGGAAACTGCTTACTTGCATGCTCCACTAAGACATACTGTGTATATGAAAAGGCCTAATGGATTTAAAGGCAATAATATTAATGATTGTTGGTTGTTAAAAAAGAGCCTTTATGGTCTTAAACAATCGGGCTATGAATGGAACCAGTATATTGTAAAGGAACTGAACAATATAGGGTTTAAAGCTGGTTTAGCCGACCCATGTCTATTTAAGAGGGAAAAGAATGGGAAAGTATCATTATTATTGTTGTTTACTGATGATATTGCTCTGATAACTAAGACTAATGATGAAGCAAATGAAATAATAACATCATTAGCCAAGAAGATAAAAATCAAGCAATTAGGGGAGATAAAGAGATATCTAGGTTTAAATATAGTGAAAACACAGAAAGGTTATAAGATATCTCAGGAAGATAAGATATCTAAATTGCTAATAGATTATAAAATGGAACTTTGTAAGCCTGCAAAGACTCCAATGAGTCAGGATATTTGCAAAATGGATACACAAAATCCCAAGTGTGATAAGAAACTGTATCAATCTTTGATTGGTAGCTTATCATATATTAGCAATTGGTCAAGGCCAGACATTGTTTTTAGTATTAATCAGCTGGCTCGACACAATAATGATCCGCTTCAATGTCACTGGATAGCATTGAAGAGAATCCTAAGATATCTTAAAGGAACATTACACTATGCACTGTATTTAGAACCAAAGGGTGATCTCATATTGAGTGCTTATGCAGATGCTAGTTTTGCAGCTGAAAGAGATACTAGAAAGTCGACTTCAGGAACAGCCATAATGCTGGGTAAGACATTAATAGGTTGGAAGTCAATTAGACAACAGCATATAAGTTTGTCTACTATGGAGGCAGAATTCTCCTGTTTATCTTTATTGTGTACTGAGTTAATTATGTACAAACAAATGTTGAAGGATATGGGTATAACGGTAAATTACCCTATAGTTGTACATGAGGATAATCAGGCAGCAATTCAAATGGCCACTAATATTGCAGTTAAAACGAGAAGTAAACATACAGATTTGAGGTATCTTAATGTAAGACAGTCTGTAAAGAGTAAATTGATACAGTTGGAGTACTGCATGTCGGAGGACAATATTGCTGATCATTTTACTAAAGCCCAAGGTGCCATTAAGCATCTAGAGAGTTGTGAAAAATATGGGTTTAGAATGTAAAGGTTATATATTTATATCACCCAAAAGGGGAGAATGTTGGGTATATGAATACTCCAACTGGTTTGGGTTGAATAAATATGTAAACCTAGGTTTAAGTGTTTGTAGCTTTAAGCACAAGAAACTGCAATGTCATTGTGGGTGCGGTTACAGGCAGCAATAAAGGTAGGAAGGGAAACGAAATAGACCCCGGCTTCTGGATGCACCTGGTTCTGTTCCTGGTCTGCTGCCTGCTGTTTTGGAACGTCTGTCTGCTTACTCTTGGAGGCTACTCTGCCAGATACCATTTCACCTGAACACAAGGACTGTTTGCTTAGTGAGCTGAGGATTCAGCGTTGTCTTTGAGAGAAAGGTATCGGAAGGAGAAGATTTACAAGCAGATAAGAACATTGTACTGACTGTTAATTGACTAGGTAACTGGATGGATATACTGGATAATGACATATGGACTGAATGACACTTCTTAATCTCTGTGTGAATTAAATAACTATTTTAAAACTACAAACAGTGTTTTTGTCTCCAGTGTGTGTATACTCTTGGGCCCAGCCTCTCTCTCATTTGGCTGCCTGGCTTGACTGCTGCTGCATACTCTGCTTGGGGGTTTGTCCCCAAACACTAACAACCTTCTCCCAGGTAAACAGGCAGGACACCTGAGTTAATTCTCATTTATTTTAACGCTATTTTAGTGGAACGTTGAAGTCTGAAAGCACAAATCCCACCATCACCACCACACACACTATTTCTGCAGCCTGAAAAATCAGACAGGATCCTTTCTGGGTTTCTTTCTCTGCCTGTTATGCAGCTGAAGGCTCTCCTGCCTCCTATGTACAGAATACTAAATAACCGAGCTGGAAGGGACCCTGGAGGTCTTCTAGTCCACCCCGCTGCTCAAGCAGTAGACCCTATACCATTTCAGACAAGTGGCTGTCCAATCTCTCTTTAAAAATCTGATTATTTCTAGCCAGCATGTTTTCCTCCATCCCCAAGGTCATCTCCACATATCATTAGACTTTGTTAGTAGACTGTGGGAATGTTTTTGATATAACTTGATTTCATCAAAGGATTAACAAACATCTTCATGAAATCATGATCAGAATCCAAGTTAATTGAGGGTCAGTAGAAGTTATAATTAAGTGGGAAAAGAATATCTTAAAATTTTTACTCAAATAAATTTCACTGTTCCTCATAGAATTGGGGAGATATGAACAAAAATTAATCCCTGCTTATCTATTCTTCAATATATTCATTAACACAGGCAGATTGAATTGATAAATCATGATATTTTGACACATGATTTATTCCAATTCTTAGATAAAGCTACTTAGCTCACTTTTTAAAAACTCCTAGCTTCAACAAGACATTAAAAAGAAAAAGTGCATTAAAAAAGATTTAGTCTCTTTCTTGTTTCTTTTGCTTTTTTAATGTTTTAGTGGTTTGTTTTTGAACTTTCTTAGAAATAAAATAAAGTGAAAAGAAAAACATTCCCAGCTTCCAGGAAAAAAATATAATTTCTCAATGATGAAAGGTGTATAAATTAAATCCAGTAGAAAAATATCTGAAAAATACATTTCGCAATTTGGACTTAATAAATGAAGGTATCTCATATAAGAGCAGATGGATGAGAACTCTATCATGTAGATCTATCATCAAGGCTTCATTTGTACTTGTTGACATTATTAATGTATATTTGTCATTGATTGTAGTAAATTGGTGGCAGTAACTAATTTATTAGATGAATAATCATATAATTAACCTGATAATTACAGGGAGAAAAGCTAAAAATCAGAAGGAGTCTGGAGCACCTTTTCCAACTGACACAATCTCTTGGTTGGAGAAGGGAGGATACAGCCCTCTTCCCATCACGGACACACGTTACACACGAGCGCAAGTTCTGCTCACTATTATTCCAGAGTGTCAGACATGAAAACATGAATTCAGTGACAAGAGAGGAGAGTCTGGCTGAATGAGAGGAAACACATCCTAAAAAGAGGAACTGTTTTTAGAGCTGAGCCAGTGAATGAGAGGTCAGTCTCCTCTTCTCTGGTTGATTGGGATTCCTGCAGAGAGGAGGGGTTGGGTTAGATAATCTCAGGGGCTCCCTCAGATTTATGAAGGTAAGAAATCTACACAATCTAATCATAAACCCAGAAAGATAGCAATTTATTTAAAATGCACCCATCTTTTTTAAAATTAGCAGTTTTTAATATCAGAATACTGTATATCTGTCATGGCGCTTTCTCTTAGGAACATAATCCTCTGACATGAATGATTAAATTGGCCAAAGCTATTGCCCTCAGAAGGTTCTTCCGCATCTCCTTTGGGTACTTTCAAAAAGGTTACTAACTTTGAGGGATCCTTGTTGTCAGGACCTCTTACCTGCCATGGCTGCAGCCTCCAACCTTCCAGCCTCTCTTGGACCTCCTTGCTTTTCCTCCTCCTCGATCTGGAGGAATAGGCAGCATTCAAGGACTGGGCCAGAGTCTGAATGATACTGTACAAATGGGCATAATTTTCAATTCTCATCCTGTTCCTTTTCTGCTGGGTGTCCAGTGGGGCTTTTTGGGTGCATCTTCTGCGGCCTTTGACAGAAAAGACCTGCTTGGAAAGGGAACAGTGGAAATAATGATCTTCAACCTGGGGTTCCAAAAATAAATTGGGTTCAAATGATATCTGCTTAGGTTTCCTCCCCAAACCAAATGTCCAAATACTATGGATAAATTTGAGAAGTTTGTGCCTTCTAATTGTGAAATGGCCCAAGACTGTCAAGATCCAGATTTTCCCTTCAATGGGTCCTGGCAAACGCCTGAGTGCTAAATGGAAAGGAAGAATTGTGGCCCAAAGGGAATCATATTCTACGAAGTGAACAAAGATGTTGACTTGTCTCCACTTAGAGAGGGCCTCCCTGAGGGATGCTGTATGACCAGTTGTTGAGAACTGTTGTGTTATAACAACACAAATTCCATTCTGGACAAGCATAGGAGGGAAAGCCTTCATGAAATGTGCTCCCTCCTCTGTGCCTGAAGCAAAGAGACCAATCAAGGTCCATCTGAAGTGAAGCAGCAGCTGGACAATTCCTGGGTACTGGAATGCTTGTGTGGGGAGCAATGGGTGGAAAAAGGGGAATTTGCTTTTATCACTCAGAGTCTCTGAAATGGGTTCAACACTGATCTGAAAAAGCAATGAAAAATGCTGTGTTATATTTGGGGTCAGATCAAATCCAAATATTCATTTTTAATAGCTCCTTATTAGTTCTCACAGACATATTTGAATGATTTATTGTTGACTTCCCACGAAGTCATATCAAACTGCATAATGCAGAACACAGAACATTAATAAATCTGTGTATAAAAACAGAATGCAAGAATAAATTTAGTAAGAAAGAATAAGAATAAAGAATATAAATCATTTCTGTATCACCCATACAATTTACCATAAACACACCCACACATCCAGATCTCAACTTAACCGTTTTGCTCAAATAATGAGCTGTATTATGTGTATTTTTTAAAATTGTGTTGGGCCAGAATATGCTGTCTGTTATTTTTATTCCAATAGGGTCATTTGTGTGATGTTCAGGCCAAGATACTGATCTCTCCCTACCTCTCTCTCCTAGACAATTGACGTTCCAGTAATAGATGTGTTCTCCAGTTGTACAAGAGAAAGGGAGAACACCTCTCCTAATATAACTTATCAGTTGTACAATTTGTTAGATCTGGGAGGATGGTTCAGAAACAGAGGCAAGACTCAGATAACAACAACAGCTCTTTATTAGTGACTTCAGATATGAGCAAAGAATCCCAGCCGCAGCAGCCCCTTATATAGGGCTGGCTGCGGCTAGGCAGCCAATGAAAGCGATTTGAGTTTGCCGCTCTTGCCAGGGCCAATCACGGCAGCCCATTTACTAGCCAATCGGATCAATCTGCGGTGACCAACCACGATCTGCTATTCGCGGGCCAATCAGAGTTGCAGGCTTTTGAGCCTGCTAGTCCAGAACACCCCTCCCCTCTCGGTTCCGTTTAAGGGGTGGAGTTTATATAGTCTCACAGGTAGGCAGGTCTTTGCACCTGTCTACCCGACTTACGCAATTCCAATTGTCCATGTTCAAATTCGGGTTCAGATGGACTGTTTGCTGGATCTAGCAGGAACGGTGAACCGGTGCCTTGGTTGGGGCTCTCCTCTGATGCCCCCGGGGTGATTGAGTCCTCAGCTTCGTTGCTACTGTTATGGCTCCCTGGGCTCGCTGAACCTGCTTGGCTGCTTCTTCTTGGTGAAGTGTTCATTTGCCCAGGTTCAACTACAGCTGGTGAGTATTGCAAGCTATGGTGTGGTGATCTCGGTATTAGTTCTGAATAAACAGGTGTTGGTTCTATTTCAGGGCTCACCGCTTCCCCTCCTCCCATGGTGTCGAGGTTGGGGTCAGGGATGGAAGTTGTGGTCAGTCTGGAGCATAGCTGGTCAATATGGCATTTCCATGCTCTGCCATCAGTGGTCAGTAGACGGTAGGAGCGGAGACCCGTGACTTGAGTTATTTGGGCAGGAATCCAGAGGGGATCCCCAGAAATTTTTTTTGCAAATACAAGGTCTCCTACCCTAAAGGCGCGATGTTTGCTGCTGGAACCCAGGGGCTTTTCCAGGGTGTAGGCAGGGTGCAAGCAGTCTAGAGGCAATCTGAGTTTCCTGGCCATCAGGAGTTCAGCTGGGCTCTTGTTAGTCGTGCTGTTAGGCATGATGTGTTGAAGAAGCAGCATTCTAGTGACTTTATTGTGGATATTACCTTGTTCCATTTTCTGTGTGAACTGAACTATTCGTTCAGCCCTACCATTCGCCGCTGGATGGGCTGGCAATGTGAGTGCATATCAGATGCCCCATTCATCTAGGTATTGTTCAAAGGCTAAGGAAGTAAATTGGGGCCCATTGTCAGAAACCAGGACATCAGGTAGGCCGTGTGTGGCAAAGAGTCTCTTCAATTTCTTGATGACTGCCTCTGTAGTGGTTGTTTTCATCTTATTGACCTCGAGCCAGTTAGAATATGTATCTACAGTTATTAGGAAAGTGTGGCCTCTAGTGGGTCCCGCAAAGTCAATATGAATGCGTGACCAAGGCCCCCTGGGTGTTTCGATTCTGCTGGTGGAGCTTTTGGTGGGGCTGACTGGTTTTCCTGGCATCTGTTACAAGAGGCGACCCAGGATTCAATTTGTTTGTCCATACCTGGCCACCAGGCGTAACTTCTTGCCAGTACTTTCATACGAACGATGCCCGGGTGTCCATCGTGTAGCATTTGCAGGACTTTTTTTTGTAGTTCAGTTGGTATGACGACTCGGTCTCCCCATAAAACACACCCTCTTTGTGAGAAAAGTTCGGTCTGTTTTTAAATGGCTTAAAGGTTTCCTTGGGTTCGTATTCTGGCCATCCCCTCTCCACCCAGCCAAGAACTTGTGCCAAACAAGAGTCTCTTTTGGTTTCAAAGGCAATGTCCTGGGCCGTTAGTGGAGGTGAGGGAATTGTCTCGATTTGTAGTACTGGAAGCGTGGGAGCTGGGTCTTCCTGTGGCTCGGGTAGTGGCAAGTGGCTCAAAGCATCTGCGTGAGGAATGGATTTCCCCAGGCAATATTTTAGTTGATAGTCGTAGGCAGCTAGGAATTCCGACCATCACGTCATTCTGGGGGAGAGAATGTGTGGGGTAGGTTTGTCACCCTCCAGAATGCCAAGTAATGGCTTATGATCCGTGATAATACAAAATGGTCTCCCATATACATATTCATGAAACCTTTTAATCGCAGAGACAATAGCAAGGGCTTCCTTATCTAGGTGGCTATAGTTTCTTTCTGTTTTTGACAAAGTTCTTGAAAAAAATGCAATTGGTGCCTCTGAGCCATTTGGTAGGACATGGCTCAGGATGGCCCCCACCCCAAATGGTGAGGCATCACAAGTAACAGTCAAGAGGAGTGTCTCGTTATATTGAATTAACACTGCATCAGAGGTAAGGAGGTCTTTTACTTGCTTGGAAGGCATGTTCCTCCCGACGTCCCCAAATCCAGGAGGCCCTTTTATCGAGTAGTCTATGAAGGGGCTCAGCAACAGTCGCCTTCTGGGGTAGGAAAATGTTATAAAAGTTAATAAGTCCCAGGAAGGCTTGGAGGTCAGTTTTGTTTTTAGGCCTTGGGGCATTTTTGATAGCTGCCAATTTCTTTTCTGTAGGGTGGATTCCTTGTTTGTCAAGAAGGTAGCCAAGAAACTCAATCCTTTCTGTGCATAGCTGGCACTTTTCCTTCTTAACCTTGAGGCCAGCATCTTTGAACCTCTGTAGGACTGTTCTGAGGCGTTTCTCTAATTGACTTTTTGTTGGGGCTGCTATTAGTACGTCATCAAAATAGGGCACGACCCCTTTTATGCCTTGTAATAGTCTCTCCATCAGGCTTTGAAAGATGCCTGGGGCTACGCTTACTCCAAACTGGAGCCTGTTGCATTTGAATGCACCACGATGTGTGACTATAGTTTGGGCTTCTGCAGTTTTGGAATCAACTGGCAGCTGTTGATACGCTTGGGCCAGATCTAATTTTGCGAATATTCTGCCACCCCCAAGTGAATGCAGGAGATGCTGAATGACTGGTACCGGATAGGTGCTCTGCTGCAGCATGTGATTGAGGGTGGCCTTGTAGTCACCACAGATTCTCAAGGACCCGTCAGGCTTTATGGGGGTGACAATTGGTGTCTCCCATCGGGCATGATCACTGGGCTCTAACATGCCTTGTGCAATTAATTTGTCCAGTTGCTCATCAATTTTGGGTTTGAGAGCAAAGGGAACTCGGCGTGGCTTTAGGTGAATGGGCGCAATGTCGGGGCGAAGATTAAACAAAATAGGGGACCCCTTGTACTTGCCTAAGTTTTCGCTGAACACTTCTTGGAAATTGTGGACGAGGGCTGCCTCCCAGTCATCGTCTTCAGTATGATGGATGCCAGCCATTCTGATTCCTAATGGCACGAACCACTGAAGGCCCAATAGACTTGGCCAGTCTCTATCTACAATGGTGAGTGGTAGAATTGCATTATGTCCTTTGAAAGAGACCTGGAAATGGCGGGTACCTGCAACTGGAATCGGGTTGCCTTGATAATCTTTCAGTATGAGTCTCTGACTGCTGAGGTCTTGGCGTTGGATGTTGGGAATCAGTTGCTTGAGCGTTTTCCAGGATACCATGGATAGTGAGGACCCAGAGTCGACTTCCATGATGCAAGGTTTATTTTCAATGGTGACCTTTACATGGATTTTTTTAGCGTCAAGCGATGAAGCGTGGCCGATGGTGATGGTTTGATGAGCCTCCTCTCGTCTGGGTGTGCCGTTAAACCTTCGGGGTCTGCTGTACTGGTTCCACTGGTTGCTAGGGTGGTCCCTCTGTGTGGTGGAGTTGCCATCATTCCTTTTTGGGCTGCTCCATCTCCATCTGGGGCTGGAATTTCTTTTGTTTCGGCATACTTTAGCAATATGCCCTCGTTTTTCGCAAAAACGACACATGGCGTCTAAGAATCTGCATTTGGATCGAGGATGGTTTCCCCTGCATCCGGTGCATTGGTAGTTGGGTTTACGACCCCGCTGGTCTCGTTGATCACGTTCTGACCGGAGTCTGTGGACTTCTTCCTCCTCGCTGTCTGAGGATGACTCGATATCTTCATGATGGGTGGTCGATGTGTACTTGTCTGAAGGTTTCCCAGCATCATTGGTGGGTTGGCGGTTGATTCCGCTGGTTCGGCGCATTTGTGCTGCTGATTTATGAGTGGCTTCAGCTGCGGTGGTGTCTGCTATGGAATCTGCAAGCGAGATGCCTCCCTTGGCCATGATCTTGCTCTGGACAGTTGGATCTCTAAAGCCAAGGATGATTCGGTCTCTCATGGCTTCTTCGAGGTTGGCAAAGCCACATAAACCACCCAGGTTCCTCAGGTCTGCCACGAAATCCCCAATGCTCTCACCTTCACGCTGGTCCCTCTGATAGAACTCGTGTCCGCGAATGAGAGTTGGTACTGCTGGGGTGTAATGGTTGTGCAGGATGGGAGCAAGGGTGTTCCTATCCATCGTTTTAACTTCAGCTGGTTTCGCTAAGGCTTTAGCCATCTTAAAAAAGGCTGGTCCACAATGGGTTAGAAAAACGGCTCGTTTCTTGCTGGGTGTGGCATCTTTGAGGTTGTTGGACTCTAGGAACATTTGGAATCTGTCCATATATGAGTCCCAGTCCTTGCTAGCTGGATTGAATGGGGCGGGTGGTATAGCGCTGCTGGCCATGTTGCCATCGTTGTGCTCTGTCAGCCACGTGTTCCTTCAGCTAGCTCAGTTCTAGTAGACTTTGTTGCGTCCGCATCCCATCCTCATCACCAATGTTAGATCTGGGAGGATGGTTCAGAAACAGAGGCAAGACTCAGATAACAACAACAGCTCTTTATTAGTGACTTCAGATCTGAGGAAAGAATCCCAGCTGCAGCAGCCCCTTATATAGGGCTTGCTGTGGCTAGGCAGCCAATGAAAGCGATTTGAGTTTGCCGCTCTTGGCAGGGCCAATCGCGGCAGCCCATTTACTAGCCAATCGGATCAGTCTGCGGTGACCAATCACGATCTGCTATTCGCGGGCCAATCAGAGTTGCAGGCTTTGGAGCCTGCTAGTCCGGAACACAATTCATGTTGTCTTTAACTGAAATTTTACAGTCCTAACACGGAGAATTTTGGGAGTCTCTCAGATTCCATAATTTTAATTGTGTATGAATAATTATATACATTCATTTTAGATAAATTGCATAAATTCCCAGTTCAGTTCTGAGGGAAGCAGCTTCATCCTTAAGCTACTTCTCAGATGCTGTCATTGGGTTTGTTCCAGTAGTGATGTGTATTAAGCCCCAAATTTCAGTTTGATATAAGGGCTTGGGATAAGTTTGGCATTATATACTTTAATAAACGGAAAGAAAACTGGATAGTTATGTGTTTTTTTAAGCACTAAATTCATTTGTGCCCTTTTTCTAAGTGGCTACTTTGATGATGTGGGAAGCAATATCCAGTCTCAGTGAAAATTATTCCAGGTAAGGAAAGGTGTTACTGGCTCTGTTGGCTTACAATCAAATAGGCATCTATGGCTATGATGTTGCTTTTGAAAGACTATAACTTTTGATTTTGATTTATCAATAATCATTGAATGATT
>NW_028262874.1:516343-588298 GCF_049901715.1 Pseudonaja textilis
CACACCAATGAGATGGTCCCCAGGCCTGTAAAAGCTCCATGGATTGTAGCCATCCTGGTGCTCCAAACTCAATGGGCATTTCCTTCTCAGCTTCCCACAGACTGATGGGGACACCAGCAACAGCAGAAGCAGAAGCAGGAGGTCCATCATTCATGGCATTAATCAATCCACTTCCTGTTTCTAACACAAACAACAGGAACAGTTGGAAAAATAAAAAGACTCTGAGAAGTGCCAGTGGCTTTCCTGATCTAAACAGAGAATCACTCAGTTTCATCTGCAAAGGAAAGAAAGGTGCAATCAAGAGCAGAGCCTGTACCCGTCCCAAAACTTGGTCCCAGAGAGCTTCACCCAAGGAATTTATCCTTTTCTGATACAAGATCCTTTGCATTTGGCTTCAGTCTGATGCCTACATCAAAGTCAAAAACTGGAGATACAGCATCACAGGTCTCAAAGGTCATAATTACATCAAGAAGCAACTTCTCCTCTTGGGATCCTGAACTTTTTCTGGGCTCCAACTGCAGAGGAGAGGCTGGAATAAAACATGTTAGTAAAAATTACAGATACACCCCTGGGATCATTGTTCTGTTGTGGTTGTGGTCCTTCCTTCCTGTCAGGGCAAGTCCAGAAAGTGATGCTGGGGAAGAGAGTTCAACACCCAGGGAAATGACTTCTGCTGTCCTTCAACATGGCCTCTTGTCTCCAGAGATTGCTGGGGAAGGTCATTCAGAGCTGTGGAGTTTGGTGCCATTTCTAAGTTAATGCTATTTAATTCTAGTGTTGCCTGACTTCTAATGACAAGCAGCACCCTTGAACTTTGCCCAATGTTAAGAGTATAGGCCCTGTTTGGAATTCTGTTTTATGTCATAATCCCATATATTTATCTTAATTGCAGCCCATTTTAAAATTGCTTGTGCCTGAAGTGAAATGTCATTCTCCATCTTTTCTAGCAATGTTAATTTTTGGATAAGAGCTCATTAAGAAGCAGGAAAGTGACAACTTGTGGACTATATTATTGGGTAAATAGTGAGAAAATTATATAATGGATGGAATTTTTTATTTTTATTTTCTTGTCATTCCTGTGTTATCTTAACGTGTTCCTATAATACACCAAGATTCTTTATATTTTGATTTTTCTTAGTTTTTTAAATAAAGAATGGACTGTAAGGTCTGTAGCTGAGATCTATCTATCCATCCCTTTCTATCTATCACCTCTCTCTCTCTCTCTCTCTCTCTCTCTCTCTCTCTATCTATCTTTATCTATCATCTATCTCTATCTATCGTCTATCTCTATCTACCCATGCGACTTTTCTCTTCATTTGGAGGGCTTCTCACTGAGTCATCGAATGCATCAAGAAAGACACCAGGCTGGTTCTATCTCAGATGAGCTGCCCTGACCACGCGCTCGGGGAAGCTCTTTTATTGAATACACATGGGGATGCGTCACAAAGGAGAAAGTTTTATCTCATCAACATAACACAAGAATAAAAGTTTTAGTGGATACATTGTAGCATCCAATCACAGTGTTTAATGGGTACAAAGTAACCAATCAGTGCCTGCAGTCCAGTTAGTAGCTTCTGGTGTCGTGTAGCTGGGTAACGTTCTTTGTTCCTGATACCTGCTTTCAGCCTACGTGAGGCCTGGCACGTATCGAAGACATTGCCTACGTGAGGTCTGGCATATGCCAAGACCATTTGAGGCTGATTCATTACTGCATACCCATCCATCCAAATCTATCATCTATCTATCTGTCTGTCTGTCTGTCTGTCTGTCTGTCTATCCATCCATCCATCCATCCATCCATCCATCCAATTTACTGGCCACCCATCTTATCACAGGGAAACCTTAAAAAGATGGCGGTGATGCCCACAGTGTGCTGGATGGTGCAACATGATTTATAGCAACATGATTTCTGGAGATCTGGTGGCTCTTCCTCAATTGTGGGAATCTTCTACGGGGGTGGGGGAGGGACCCCTCTGACTTTCCCATCTCTGAGGCTGAGACTTTCTATACAAAAAAACCTCCAAGGGTTTGAAGGTGTTCTTGGAACTCCTTTGTTCCTGCTTTATTTGCATCCGTTGTTCAGGGATGATGGGGGGACATTAATATGGACTTCTTGGCCCAGAAGGGGGAACCAAGGGGCTGAGTGAGGGTGGAAATTGAAGGGACAGGCAGGCCCACCCTAGCAGGGAGGAGCAGAGGAAGGCCCGTATCCCAGGTCCACCGCTTGGAAGTTCTCCCCACTGAACCTCCCTCAGATTTTGCTCTCAGGGCCTGCAGACCAGATCCTGGGTGGCTCTGGGTTCAAGCTGTGGCTTTTCAGGGCCAGGTTAATGTGCGATGAGACTCTCTTCTCCTTCAGGAGGTTTACAGCCGTGTCTGACTGAAGCCGTGTGAAGCCCAGAGGGGAGGAAGCCCTTCCTGGGCCAGGAATGAGCCCACCCCAACTTCTGGGTTTGTCCCAGGGAGACCCCAGAGGAGGGGAGGAGGAGGACGGGTAACCTCCATGTGGACCTCTGGGCTCTCTCAGAGGGTTACAAGGACCCCGACCTGGTCAAGCGTGTTGTGTAAACGGGGTCCTTGCCAGAAGAAAAGGGTCCCCAATACAGGTAGTCCTCGACTTACGACCACAAATCAGCCCAACATTTCTGTTGTTAAGTGAGACATCCATCAAGTGAGTTTTGCCCCATTTTATGACCTTTCTTGCCACAGTCATTAAGTGAATCATTGCAGTTGATAACTTAGGAACCCAGTCATTAAGTGAATGTGGCTTTGCTTGTCAGAAGGTCACAAAATGGGACCACGTGACTTGAGACGCAGCCATAATGGTCATAAATGTGAAACTGTGGCCAAGCACCTGAATTCTGATCTCTGCATTTGATGCTGCAAAGGTCATTAATTGTGAAAAACGGTCCTAAGTCCCATTTCTCAGTGCGGTTGTAACTTGGATCAGTCACTAAATGAGCGATTGGAAGTCGAGACCTGCCTGTGTATCAGCTCCTCTTGTTCAACTTCTCTCCCAGGAATTCATCTCTTTCTGAGTTCCCATCATCCACTGACTCGTCGGCCAACAAGCTCAATCTCGGGAAACAAACCATGGTTAAGAGTTGCAGTTGTGAATGTGGCCACTGGGGAAGAGACCAGGTTCAGAGGGCTGCGTGGATTCCACCAGAGGCAGTTGGGTGAGGGGGGAGTTCAATCCTGGGGGCCCCGAGCTCCAGTCCTGCCTGGGGCACCAAGCCAGCTAGGAGGCTCTGGGAAAGAGGCAATGGCAACCGCTTCTGAGCAGCCTTGCTAAAATCTCTGGGCCAGCCTCCCCTGGGGGCTTCCGGACAACCTTCCCGCCCAGCTGGCCGAGACTGAAGGGCCTCTCTGGGCCTGGCTTCCTCCTTGATGGTCAAGAGGCCTCCAATGGGCTGGATTCAGAGAGGTTTTGGCAGGGGACTGTGCTGTGAGGAGGGGGCACAGAGGGGTCCTGCAGTGTCAGGGGGTCTGCAGGGGGACCATCCCCTCCCTAGTGAGGGCAGGGAGGGAGGGGGGCTGGGGGAGAGGGAGGCAGGGGGAGCCCTCACCCCATCTGGTCTGGGAAGCTCAGGTTCTGTTGGAAAGCCTGCTTCTGAGAGACTGCAAAATCAGGGAGGGTCAGGCTGAACCGCTGGAGCTCTGCCCCCCCACCCCCTGAATCTCCAGCTTATTTCTCTCAGAACCCTGAAGGGGCTTCCAGGCAGTTTCTTTCCCAGGGTGGTGGAGGAGGAAGATGGACAGATGGAGGGAAAAGAGGCAGGAGGGGAATCGGGTGGAAGGAGGAGAAGGAGGAAGAGAAGGCCAGGAGAAACTTCCCTGCAGCTCTGCCAGGACTTATCAGGGAATCCTCCTCTTCCCTCCCTCCTGTGATGGTTTCGCTCTTTCCTGGCAGAGGGTCCTTGACCTACAGCTGTTCCATTTAGTGAGCATTCAATGCCACAGTGGCACTGAGAAAGGTGACTTAGGGCCCCTTTCCACACTGGCGGCCCTGGCAGCCTCCCTGGGGTCCCAGGATTTACATTTAGACAACTGCCTCACACATATGATGGCCACAATGTCCCAGAGTGTGTGTCACATGATCCCCTTTTGTGAGCAAAGTCGGTGGAGAAGCCAGATGCGCCTAAGAACCATATGGCTCACTTAACATCTGCAGTGATTCGCTTAGCAAACAGGGCCAGAAATGTCATGAAGTGGGTCAAAACTCACTTAACAACCATCTCCCTCAGCAAAACAAGTGTTGGGCTCCATGGCAAGGACTTCCTGCCTTGTCTATCTGGAGGCCTCAGGGCTGCCTTTTGAGGCCACCTCAAGGGCTTCTCCAGGCTGCCCTGCGTTGGGTGCCCCACGTCTCTTCTTGCCAGCCCTCCCCCAAGAATGGGGTGGGGGGTTCCTGGAGGCCCCAGGTCTTTTGGTTGTGGGGATGCAGTCTTATAGTGGACTCTGCAGTCTCTTTGGCCTCCCCACCTCTGAGGCTCTGAAGGTGCCCTTGGGGGTCCCTGTGTCCCAGGTCTCCAGTCATTGGGGGGGTTTCACTCCCATGCATCCCTTGGCCCAGGAGGGAGAACTGGGGGTCTGAGACAGGAGGCAGGAACAGAGGAGATGGGGGCAGGAGGGGCAGGAAGCGCCAGCCGCCAGGGCAGCCCCATGGCCCAGAGCAGGAGGAGCTTCCTTACATGGAGGGAGGAGGAGGATCCCTGCAGGCTGGGAGAGGAGGAGAGGCTCCCACCCAGACAGCCCAGGGGGGAAGGGGAGCTCCAGAGCCAGAGAGGGAAGCAGAACTGGCTGGGCTTCTCCCCAGCTGCCTCCTCGGGTGATTTCCTGGCTGTGTGGCTGGGAAGGCCAGCCCCACCGTGGTTGTCCAGCCCCTCCTTAGGAACCTCCAGGTGGGATGAACCCTCCACCTTCCCAGGGAGGCCATTCCATGCCTGCAGGTCTCTCCAGGTCCTGGCTGGTCTTTTCCCCCCTCTTGGAGACCCCTGGAGAACTGGGCTCATGGCAGGTGATTCAAGGAGGGAAGAGCTCAGTCTTGGATTCAGCCACCTGGAAGTGCCACTCAGAAAGTGTCACCATAGATATTCCAGCCAAGTTGCTTTTTTAGGATGTTCTATATGTAATGAACATTTAATGGAGGAACCTCAATATCTTTATTAGCAAATGTGGGATGAAGGGCAACATTCTGTAGAGGTTATCAAGCTGGCTGAGAAAATGACCCCAAAGACATCTCCTCAGACGCTTCTCTGGAAATGACCATCGAATATTTAATTTGGCAACCCTGTTCTACTCCATTGGATTCACCAACATTTTCATTAATGTCTTTGATGAAAGGAGAAAGGGAATGTCCCTTAGAACCAGGGATGGATTTCTAAAACCATAGAACAAGGCTCTTCAAACTTGGCAAGTTTAAGGCTTTTGGACTTGAACTCCCAGAATTCCTGAGCTAATGTGACTGGAAGGAGGAATTCTGGGGGTTGAAGTCCACAAGTCTTAAAGCTGTCAAGTTTGAAGGCCCCTGCCATAGAAGATCAAAGGGTCCATGGGGCCTTGGATTTTGGGTGTGTCCATGTGAGGTGGTCTGAGTTGAGATGGATTAAAATAAAGATTTTTCTAATTGTCTATCTGGAAATGAATCTAGCAGGACAGATTTGTCACATTTTGGAATAAACCTCTCAAGGGGGAAAGGGGCCATGAGAGCATGAGGGCCAGAACCTGAAATTATGCAGGGACAATCAAGGCCTAAATCTTAGGCCAAGCCAGGAATTCTCCATATTCAGGACTTCCTGGCTCAGGACAGGACATAATTGTCCAAGAAAAAGATGGCGGCGCCCAACTAGGAAGGTGAAGCTCTTGCTCCTGGAGCACTATCTCCCTATAAAGCCACCACCTGCACCAGAAATCACTTTTAAAGCTGCTGCTTGCACCAGTAACCGTAAGTAAACCTGATCCCCAAAAACAAGCCCAAAAACGCTGGATTCTGAAGCTGTGGAGCCCTAATAATGCTAGCAGAGCCCCTGCTAATTGATCCGGAGCCCTCCTCTCCTTCCCCAGAGAAGTGAAGCTCTTTCCATTGAGCCCTATTAACCACACTGGTGGAGCTCTTGAACTGGATCACTTGGAGCCTGCGGAGTGCAAACAATGTACCTTCATTTAAATCCCTCACACAGCTGATAGAAGTATCTTCCACGCCAGACAACGTGTTTCCATTAATATCCCCTGTTATGTCCCTGGAACTTGCCAAAGTTCCCGACCAGGTCCGTTCCTACTGCGGGGGCGTTTGCTGCTCCTCATTGGCTGGCTACCCTCAACAGCCGGCTATAAAAGCCAGCTGCAGGTCCGGTCAGACGCTGTTCGTTGGAAGCCTGCTCCCAGCAGAGCTGACACGTTCAGTCCTTTATTCCTCGAATAAAGTCTTGTTGCATTTATGCTCTGGTCTAGCCTCTCATTGCTCAATCTACAACACTGGCGACGAGGGTGGGATGGCTACCAGAGGCAATCTGCAGCAACTGAAGTCACTCTATTGCTGAGCCGCAGCCGCGCCACCGGAGAGCTCGGTCAGCAATAGCGAAAGTAAGAGCGTCTGTAGCCGCTCAGTTAGCAAGCTACAGGGGAAAGTGAAACGCTGCGAGCCGCAGCCGCTCAGCACAAAAGAGCGCGAAATTCAAACGGCTGTCATTTGAATTCAGTTCGGAATACAGCACGGTGCTGTCATTCCATGAGTCACTGACGCCTACGCAAGGCGCGAGATTTGAATCACTGTCAGAGGCGGCCAGCCATTACCACCTACGCTCTCCAGGAGCGTGAAATTCAAAACGCTGCCAACAGCCGTTGCAGCCGGAGCCACAAACGTTAACCCAGAGAGAGCAGAGAGGTTCTGTGGGGCCTCTCCAGAGCTGAAGTCACTAGCCTGGCAAAACGCTGTAACAGCAACTGCCACAATCACCTAGAGCATACAGGGTCGTTTTTTTTCCAGAGAGATTTTACAATCTTGTAACCAGCTGAAGTTCACAACATGAACTCCAACCCAGCCTTCCCACCGTTCAAGCCTGATGAAGAGAAGTGGGAATCGTACAAAAATCGTTTTAACCACTACATCGATGCCATTGGTCTGGCTGATGCAGGAGAGCACAGGAAGAAGTCATACTTCCTTAGTTATTGTGGGGCCACCGTTTTTGATACCGCCACAGCGCTCGTCACTCCACGTGAGTTAAAGAATGTTCCCTGGACAGAATTGCTGGAGATCCTCACCAATCATTACTCCCCCAAGCCTTCGCAGATCGCGAGACGTTTCGCCTTCCGGATGAGGAAGCAAGCTGAAGGGGAAACCATCAACCAGTACATGGCCGCCTTGAGGACTGCAGCTCTCCACTGCAAGTTCAAAAAACTACTTAGATGACATGCTTCTAGACCAACTCGTCTGCGGGGTCAAGGACCTTCATCTCCAAAGGCGACTGCTGGCCAAGAAGGATCTCAACCTCTCCCAGGCCATTGAGGAAGCCTTGGCTGCAGAACTAGCAACCCAGTCAGCCACCGAGATTCAAGGTTCCGTTCCCAAACCTAGCTGTGCCACCATCCACTCGGAAGTGGTGACCAATGAAGATGATCCCAACGATCAAACAGACGTCCACCGTCTCGCCCATGCCAAGCAACCACAGGTAGGAACCAGGCAAGAAAGCAGCAGTGCACCCAAACACATCATCCTGTGCCTATCCTGTGGCGGACCTCACTCGAGGGCTTCGTGCAGATTCAAGGGTGCCACCTGCAACAATTGCCACAAGAAAGGCCACATCGCCAGAGTCTGCCAGGCTGCACACAACTCAGCACAAAGGGTTCCTTCCTTTTCCCATGCTGGCTCCCAAAGGCAAGTACTAAATTGTCACACTTGCTACCATGCTAACCACACCTGTCATTCTATTAGTAAGATCACACTTTCCATTTTATTAGAAGGTAAACCTTGTCGTATGGAGGTTGACACGGGGTCAGCACTCTCAATCATCTCTTGGGGCACACTCAAGAAGATCCAGCCCAGACTATCCAGAAACCAACTCCAGAAGTGCCAGCTCACCTTGAGGGACTATCAAGGGAAGGACATTCCAGTACTCGGCAAAGGCAAGTTCCTTGTTAATTTTAAAGCTTTCAAAGGCCATCTGCCTCTAGTGGTAGTTAACGGCAACCTCCCTAGTCTCCTGGGGCTTGATTGGTTCCCCTACCTCGGCCTTGGGGTAACAGGAGTCCATGCTGTCTCAGCTTCTGACACTGACTCCTTATTCGCTGACTACTCTGACGTATTCAGCAATGAGTTGGGGTGTTATAACGGTACCCCCATCTCATTTGCAGTTGACCCCCAAGCAGTTCCCATCCGGCTGAAACCACGTAGGGTACCATTCGCCATTCGGCCTAAACTGGACGCGGAACTTGACAAACTATTAAAGCAAGGGGTCATTGAACCCACAGACTTTGCCAAATGGGAGACACCAATTGTCACACCCCTTAAAAAGGACGGCAGTCTGAGAATTTGTTCTGATTACAAGACAACAATTAACCGCTTTCTACAAGTTAGCGCTTACCCAGTCCCGGTCATTCAACATTTACTGCACACTTTTGAGCCTGGCACCATTTTTGCCAAATTGGACATGTCACAAGCGTATCAACAGTTCCCTGTTGACAACCAAACAGCCGATTTACAAACTATTGTGACTCACAGGGGTGCCTTCAGGTGCAAGCGTCTCCAATTTGGCGTAAGTGTTGCCCCTGGCATCTTTCAGTCCCTAATGGAACGAATACTACAGGGCCTCCCTGGTGTAGTACCCTACTTCGATGATATATTGGTCTCGGCCAGGGACAGACCCCAACTCTTCCAGAGAGTCAGAGCAGTGTTAGACAGGTTCAGACAGCATGGCCTCAAATTAAAAAGGGAGAAATGTGCCATTGCCACTAGACAGGTGGACTTTCTGGGCTATAGAATTGACGCATCAGGCATCCACCCCCTAGAATCCAAAGTCAAGGCAATCCATGAGGCACCCACTCCAACCACTAAAGCCGAGCTACAAGCCTTTTTGGGATTATTAAACTTCTATGCATCATTCCTACCTCACAAAGCGTCAGTAGCTGAGCCTTTACACAGACTCTTAGATAAAAAATCACCTTGGCACTGGGGACACAAGGAAGACACCGCTTTTCACGCAGTCAAATCACTGCTCACATCAGACGCTGTCTTATACAATTTGACCCACGTCTTCCATTAGTACTAGCAGCAGATGCATCCCCTTTTGGGATTGGAGCTGTGTTAAGCCACAGACTACCCAACGGCTCCAAGGCACCAATCGCTTTCTTTTCCAGAACACTCTCAGCAACAGAGCGTAATTACAGCCAAATTGATAAGGAGGCTTTAGCCGCAGTTGCAGCAGTAAAGAAATTTCATGAATTCCTTTTTGGCCACAACTTCGAACTTATCACAGACCATAAACCTCTCCTGGGTCTTCTATCCGGAGACAAGCAGACCCCCCCAAGTGTTGTCTCCCAGGATGACGAGATGGACCTTGTTCCTGGCGGCATACTCGTACAAACTCATCCACTGCCCAGGGAAAACCTTAAGCCACGCAGATGCCCTCAGCCGCTGCCCCCTGCCAGCTCCAGCTGAGGATCCGGCCCCTGTCCATGCCATCTTCGATGTCACCGAGCTCGACCTTCCTGTCACCGCCCT
The DNA here is from genome assembly GCF_049901715.1 of Pseudonaja textilis. Taxonomy (NCBI): domain Eukaryota; kingdom Metazoa; phylum Chordata; class Lepidosauria; order Squamata; family Elapidae; genus Pseudonaja; species Pseudonaja textilis. Next base: position 526,062 of record NW_028262874.1, read on the forward strand.
CGACATCGCCACCAAATCTAAGACTGACAGAACAATCGCCCAGGTACTGGACTGGGTGAGGAGGGGGTGGCCGGGAACTAACCTTGCAACCGAATTCACACCTTTTAAGACCCGTCAACAGGAACTATCTAGCTTGCAGGGTTGTCTGTTGTGGGGCACCAGAGTCGTCATCCCGGCCTCACTTCGCATGCCAGTCTTAGACGCACTGCACGAGGGCCACCCAGGCATTGTCCGGATGAAGGCGTTAGCTCGTAGTTATGTCTGGTGGCCTGGCTTGGATGATGACATCGTCAAGTGGGTAAGCTCTTGCCAACCCTGTCAGGAATCCAGACCATCCCCTCCAGTCACCACCCCCACAAAGTGGGAGAGCGCCAACGCGCCTTGGTCAAGGCTACACATTGACTTAGCTGGTCCAATGCATGGCAAAACCTTCTTGGTGGTCGTGGATTCATACTCTAAATGGATCGATGTGGCCCAACTATCCACGACCACCACGCAAGCGGTTACCAAGGCCTTGACCCGTCTATTCGTGACACACGGTCTACCTGATACTATAGTTTCGGACAATGGCCCCCAGTTTGCCTCAACAGAATTCAGCCGCTTTGCCACCAATCTTGGCATTCGACACATCTTCACGGCTCCCTTTCATCCTGCCAGCAACGGATTGGCAGAGAGAGCCGTTAGGTCCACAAAAGAAGCATTAGCCAGATTCAGCAAAGAGGACTGGCATCACAGACTCTCCCGTTTCTTACTAAGCCAACACTCAACTCCATGCATGGTCACCAACAAATCCCCGGCTGAACTCCTGATGGGTAGACGCCTAAGAACTGTGTTGGATAGGCTCCACCCTCACTATTGCCCTGACACCCCTCTTGGTTCAATGACGGGGGTCAGAGATTTTGTCTTACAGGAACATGTCTTTGCAAGGAACTACGCCGGAGACCCACTGTGGATTCCAGGGGAGATTGTAGCCATCACCAGTCCCAGGTCGTACCGAGTCCAGCTGGAAGACGGCCGCATCTGGAGAAGGCACCTGGACCAGCTAAGGAAGCGCCAGGGTACCCCCGCCAGTGCTGGATCGTGGGCACAGGTCAGCCCCCAGGTGCCACACCAAACTCTCATCGGAGACCATTCCAGAGGCCCTTCGCCACCATCACCGGAGCCGAGAGAGCAGGCAGTAGACCGAGACTGCCCGATGGGTCTGCCACCTGAACCATCTGATGGAGCCACAGCATCGCCGGCCAGAAGCACTTCACCGGTACCAGCTCAGACCCCCGAGCAAGACCGCACTCCATCACCAACCCTACCTGCTTCTTTGAACTCTGAGTCACTTGGTAACTCGCCTGAGTTACGACGCTCTGGGCGCCAGCACAGACCACCCGCTTATTTAAATGACTATACGTGTTCGCATCTGGGGGGAAGGGGTGTTATGTCCCTGGAACTTGCCAAAGTTCCCGACCAGGTCCGTTCCTACTGCGGGGGCGTTTGCTGCTCCTCATTGGCTGGCTACCCTCGACAGCCGGCTATAAAAGCCAGCTGCAGGGTCCAGTCAGACGCTGTTCGTTGGAAGCCTGCTCCCAGCAGAGCTGACACGTTCAGTCCTTTATTCCTCGAATAAAGTCTTGTTGCATTTATGCTCTGGTCTAGCCTCTCATTGCTCAATCTACAACATCCCCCACACAGTTTCCCCGGAGCCACATCGGACAGCTGGCAGGGAGAAACAAGGAGGGAGGAGAAAGCCCTGAGGCTCTTAGGAGCCAAAAGTTACCCTGGACGGCAGAGGAATGATTCGGTTGTTGAGAGGAGAGGACAGTCTCCTTGACTGACCCGAAGAAAACCCCTCCATCCGAACTAAAAAGAGAATTGCCAGCATAGCTAAATCAAAACCAGTAAGTCAGCTGAGACAGAAGTGAAAAAGAAAGGAAAGATCTTGTAACAGCGTGCTTAGTCTTGGTTAGAATCACTCAAATTTCTGCAGTGGAATTTTCCTTGGAAAGTGGGACTCAAAGGAGGAAAATAACTGTGATTAACGATCTGGAGTGACTGTCAGATTTAGTTAAAAAAAAAAGGTATTGCAACTAGAAGTAACTTTAAAAGTAAAGGACAGATTGGATTAGTTAACCCAAATTTCTGGACTGTATTTTTAGTACTACTCAACTTGAAGAACTTTAGGAAACTATTGCAAAACAATCTTATTCAGAGACATATTGATTGTAGTTAAAGTGTTTTAATTCAGCAAGTTTTGCTCTCTTTCAAAAACCCAGCGTGCTTTGAACATCCTGTTACAGCCTTTTGTTTACAGAGTAATAACAGCAGCAATCAGAGCAATAAATTCCTCTTACCCAGTCTATCACAGCTGCTAGAAAAACAAACAACCCTTTCCTTAAAGACTCTCAATACTACCTCATTACTTTAATCAAACACCCATTAATACATTACCTCAAAACTTACAACTTTTCTACCTCATCACCTACATCAATGATTAGATAATCAATTTCTATAAAATATTTTATTAATGGTTTAATTGATTTATTGAATTAATTGATTAGTATGATTAGAGTGTTTAGTGCAAATAGTGTGATTACTGACTAGTTTAAAAGATCAAGATTCATGTAATTTAATTGATTAGTAAAATCAGTGATTTAGTGAATTTAATTGAACAGTGTGACTAATGATTAGTGTAATTAATTGATTAGTAATTAGTGTAATTAATTGATTAGGTTGATTGTTACTTAGGAAATTATCTGACTAGAGAGATTACTACAATTGATTGATTGGTGTGATATTGGCTATATTGATTACCCAAAATTGTTCCATTAATTAATTCAATCAATGTACTATCTTAACAAACCTACCATGCCAAGAAAAAAATCCAATGCCAAACCACAACCTAAAGAGAAATTAATCCCCAACAATGAACCACAAGACACTTGCACATGCCTTAAATGCTACAAAACTCTAAAGGATAATGAAAACTCCATCAAATGTTCTCTGTGTCACAAATACACTCATCATGACTGCTTGGGATTACCCAAGCAAATGATTCAATACCTAGAATCATTCAATGAGTTTCTATATCTCTGCAAATCATGCAGACCCAAACTGGATCTGCTGGAAAGAGTTGATACCATTGAAACACGATTAACATCCCTTGACACCATAGTAGCATCCTTGGACGCCTTAAAAGAAAGATTATCCAACCTCGAAAAAAAAAGACACAATGCAAAAACCTGAACATCCAATAGCTACAAACCACATCTCTACTCAACAACCACAACCCAATCCACAACCCAATCCACAGAAAAACATAACCCAGACAAATATTGATATCCCAATCCTCATCAGAGAAGCTGTTGAGCGTGAACGGAAACATCCAAACGCCATCTTATTTGGTCTAGAGGGCATCAATGATAATGATGACATCACAACTGTCCGAAACATCATCAGTGATTATCAAGCATCAACCATCTCCCCTGATGAAATACTTGACATTTCCCGCATTGGCCGAGAGCTCAAAAACAGAGACGGCTCTGTGACCCCACGCTTCTGCAGGGTCATTTGCAAAAATGAATCAAGCAAACGCAAATTCATTTACACTATAAATTCACTTGCCAAAACCAATACCAACCATAAGAAACTCCGTTGTCGCCCTGACCTAACCATACAGCAATGTGCCCGCTCCCGTGTACTCCGCACTGAACTCAAAAAACGTCTAGACAATGGAGAGAATGACCTGTACATTGACTACCATGCTGACTGTATCAAAAATAAGTCACACATCCCGCAACTCAGCTTTAACCTTCAACCACAACCCTACCTCAACCAATCCACCATCACCCAAGACTAGGCAAGCACGCCCCTAACTACCTCAATTCCAACTATTGCTGGCCTTAAATGCAAGCTACTCAATGCAAGAAGCCTTGTAAATAAAATACCTGAATTTTTCCTCCTACTAAATATGGCTAAATTCAACATTATATTTCTCTGTGAAACATGGCTCAACGCATCTCTCCCTGACTCCATTACCACAGTAAGAGACTATCATGTTTACCGATCAGATCGTGAAATTCGTAGAGGAGGTGGTGTTGCTATCTTCTATAAAAAGTCCTTACCTCTAAAAAACATCCAAGTTACCCAGGAGCTTGCTATTCCTGAGACCATTATCTGTGAACTATCCTTAAATATCACAATTCAATTATTACTATGTTACAGAGCACCTGATTATGACATCGAACATGTAAACAAGCTAAATACACTACTAACATGGGCAGCATCCTGCCCATCCCCTTTTATCTTTCTTGGAGATTTCAATCTGCCTCATATTGACTGGACTCTAAATGAATGTACAACTGAAACCATACACGCAACCTTCTACAATGCTGTTACAAATCTGGGACTGGAACAACTAGTAACCAACAACACTAGACTAAACAACTGCCTCGATCTCATCTTCTGCAATAGTTTGAATTTAATTTATGGAATACAAACTAAAGAACCCTTTTCCAGCAGTGACCACAATATGATTGACTTTTGTCTCAACATACGTCCACACAAAAACCACCACAATGACGTAATCCCCAATTATAACTTCAAAAAAGGCAACTATGATCTTATAGACAACGACCTCTCATCCCTTGATTGGCAATCTCTATTTACTGGATGCAATACTGTTGAAGACCATTACAACATATTTTTACTTGAAGTCAAAAGAGTCATCAAACTATATGTACCAACAACAACTCCCAAAACCAAACAAAAAAACAGATTGCCTATAACAATAAGGAAACTTCAATCCAAAAAGAGATCACTCTGGCGGAAAAACAAATCTGGTCATGTTGCCAATTTCAAAAGCCGATACAAAAATTTATGCCACCAGATAAAGACCGAATGCACCAATTATCACATTAAACAAGAGGAAAACCTTCTAAGCATCAATTCTACCAGTGCTTTTTACAATTTTGTAAACAACAAACTAAAAGATTCAAGGTCCATCCCACCCCTGATAGGACCTAATGGTAAAGACTGCAACGATGACACCATTAAAGCCAACATCTTTAACATGACATTTTTTTGGCTCAGTATTTGTAACCACAGACCAATTGTTCCTTGCTTAACCTGAAAATGGTCACAAGCCACGGTCATCCCCATCTTCAAAAAGGAGACCCCAGCCTAGTTGAAAATTACAGACCAATCTCCTTATGCTGCGTCACCTGTAAAGTCATGGAATCAATTATTAACCAATCCATCATCCTCCACTTAGAGACAAACAACCTACTCTCCAATAAACAATTTGGTTTCAGAAAAACTATCCTGTAATCTGCAACTCTTACACTGCAAAAACATATGGACTACACAACTTGATCAGGGCAAAACAATAGATGCAATCTACATAGACTTCTGTAAAGCCTTTGATTCAGTGGTACATGACAAACTACTCCTAAAAATAAAATCCTATGGTATCTCTGGACAACTGCATAACTGGATAGAAGCATTCCTGTCAAACAGACAACAAATGGTCAAAATTGGGAGCGTCCTATCAAATTCTGTACCTGTCAATAGTGGTGTCCCCCAAGGCAGTGTTCTAGGACCAACTCTCTTCATACTCTACATAAATGACCTCTGTGATCATATTAAGAGCAACTGTGTTCTTTTCACTGATGATGTAAAGCTGTTCAATACCACAGACAATACTGCTACCCTTCAAAAAGACCTCGACTATGTATCAGAATGGTCAAACATATGGCAACTTCAAATCTCAACAAATAAATGCTCTGTCTTACATATTGGCAAAAAAAATCAGAAAATAAAATACAAGCTGAATAGTCAAGATCTTGTTGATGATACAAGCTCTGTCAAGGACCTTGGAATACTCACCTCTAATGATCTAAGTGCTAGAGCCCACTGCAACTACATAGCCAAAAAGGCATTAAGAGTTGTTAACCTAATCCTACGTAGCTTTTTCTCTGGTAATATCACACTACTAACTAGAGCATAGAAAACATTTGCTAGACCAATACTTGAATACAGCTCATCAGTCTGGAACCCACATTACGTATCTGATATTAGCACAATTGAGAAAGTCCAGAAATATTTCACAAGAAGTGTTCTCCACTCCTCTACTCGTTGTAGAATACCTTATGCCACCAGACTTGAAATTCTAGAACTAGAAAACCTTGAATTACACCGTCTTCGGTCTGATTTAAGCATGGTATATAAAATCATACATTGCAATGTCCTACCTGTCAATGAATACTTCAGCTTCAACCATAACAACACAAGAGCACACAACAGATACAAACTCAAGGTTAACCGCACCAAGCTTGATTGCAGGAAATTCGACTTCAGCAACAGAGTGATCGATGTCTGGAATACTCTATCTGACTCTGTAGTTTCTTCCCCAAACCCCAAAAACTTTAACCTTAGATTGTCTACTATTGACCTCTCCCCTTTCCTAAGAGGTCTCTAGGGGGCGTGCATAAGTGCACCAACATGCCTACCATTCCTGTCCTATTGTTTCTTTTATTTTTCTTTTATTTTTCTTATATGTACCCATTTCATGTATTCATAACTATGTATACACTTATACTTATTATCTTGTAAACAATTGACAAATCAAATCAAATCAAATAAATAAATAAATAATTCTGCATTATTCCTTGTATTTTTCCATTCACTGGACTGGTTTCCAAGGTGGCAGCTGGAAAACTCCCTGGGGAGTCAAGAGGGAGGGAGAAATAAATCCCCAGCTTTTCCCTTAATTATAGGGGGGAAGAGGGACACCTGCCATGGCTCCTTTGCACATCTGGAAATGAGCCTGTGAACAAGAACTCAGCTAAAAGTTTGAAAATTAATTGCAGGGGGGGTGGAGAATGTATTTTTATTGCTGAAAGAAAACAAGGCTGAGATGTGGTGATGAAAGAACAAGCAATCCTGGCTAGTTCATGCCCAGGTTTCCTGCCCTCCTGAATGGGGTCCCTACAAATGGAGACCCTCAATGGGGTCAGGGTCCCTTCTCTGAGAGCCAACCCACCCTCAGGACTCAGGCTGGGTCTCCTCTACACTTTTCTGGCTCTGGGGCACATTTGGGGTTTTTTTGAGGAGGGGAGTCGACCCCCCTCCCAATGGGGGAGGCAAGAGGGGGGACATCCCAAACCAACAGCTGCATCAGACATAAACAAATCCCAAAAATGGTCATCAACAAGTTACAGCAGGTGAATAATCATCATCATCATCCTGATACCAAAATATGGATCCATGAAGACCGTGCAGTGAATACAGGAAACAACCAAGGGATGCTCTGAAGTTTAGATGGACTTCTGATTGAAAGACAAAATGACTGATGATTTCTGGATTTAAAAAAATTCCAAGAGGGTGGGTGTCATGCCCCTGTCAGATCCTGAATCCGAGGAGGAAGACGAACAGCTGATAGGGGGTGGGAGCATGGCTCCATTGGCTATGGAGGCTGGGGAAGGGCAAAGTACAGCTGGGAAGAGCAAGGGAGAGGTAGAACAAGGGAGAGTTCAAAGGAAGACCCAGGCCCACCCCTTCTTCATCTTAGGGCACACAGGGAGGAACAGAGAAGAGAGCAATGGGTTGTGTGGCTTACGGGGGAGGAAAGGGCCCTGATTCCCTTCATTAGCCACACCTGGGAAGAGAGTTTAAAAGAAATGAATGCTGACTGCAGCAGCTGCTGGGAGCAAACGTGACTTTATCCTGTGTTGTCTTTGCTTATCTGTGCTCCTGGCTATGTGAGTTTTGCCGTGCCTTCACATTTGGAATTCTTGATCCTGCCCTGCCAAACTAATTACCTCAGTTTGGCTTGATTGGATTTAAAGTTACAGCTTTTGTTGACTATGTTTTGGACTTGATTCCCTACAGTTAAAAGCTGTTCCTGGGAGAGTTTTTCTCCTGCCAGAAGGTAACCTGGACATGGGGGGCAACATTAGAGCCATTAAAGGGACTCTTATTGATTATCTGACTGTGTTGCCTTTGTACCACACCCTGGCTCCTCACATTGGGGTGGGGGGGGGAATGTGGTGACAATATTTTATTTCTTACCAACCTTTTTCTCCACTGGGACAAATAATAATAATATATTTCTTTAGAGAAAGGGAGGAAAGTCAGCAATACCTTGAAGGAGATGTCTCCCCTTGAGGTGGGGCAGAAACAACGTCCAGGCCACAAGCTCAGGGAGGAGGGAGGCTTTCCAGGCAGGGGCATCTTCGGAAGGGAAGGGAAGGCCCCTCCAGGCTGCATTCCACCTGCCACTCCCTGAAGGACCCTTCAAAAGACCTCCAGGGTCTTTTGCTTTTTGTTAAAATTGTTTTTTATTTCTTATTTTCCTTATTTTACTTCCCCTCTGGTTGGATTTTTATGTCTGGATTTTTGCCTTTAACCCAAGAACTAGAATATAATTTTTCTTTTGCTTCTTTTTTTATAAAGGGAAATACATAGACTATCATTTTTTAATTTTTTTCCTCCTTCCCCTTATCCTCTTTTTTTAAAATCCTTTTTATCCTTTTTTCCACATCCTCCCTTTTCTTTTTGCATATTACTGGAACCAATTGGATTAAGGGATATAAGTGCCTGAAGATTTTTCTCCTCCTTTTTTATTTTTTGGAGTGGCAGCTGCTTGCTTTCACTCTCTTTTCTTTTTTTTTTCTCTTTCTTTCTTTTCTTATAACTAAGTATTACAAGATGACAGAAAGACAACAGCCCCATCTTCTTCAATACCAATAGCCTCCTCTTCACCATCTGGAGGACAACGATCAATACAGACAATGTTACAACAGGAGAAAGAGAAGGAAGTGATGTTGCAGATGATTATGCAAGGAATCCAGAATATTGAAAAGAGGACGAAGAATATTGAGCAAAGAACTGAAAAGACAGATGAGAAAGTAGAGAATATTCAACCGATGATGATGAAATATGAGGGCAGATTTAAGAAAATCGAAGGAGAAGATATACAAAGAGATAAGAAAATTGGAGATATTGATACTCGATTTAGTGAAGTTGAAAAGGGCAGGAGTGGACCATTAGGATGGGAAATCAATAGATAAGGATTTTACCTGAGATTTCAAAATGTAGAAGAAAAAGGTGAAAACTTTGCTGAAATAATGACAGAAATATTGGCAGAAGTGTTAGAGATAACCAAAGAGAAGATGATGGATGGGATGGATGAAGTGTTCCGTGTCTATACAAGATATGCAATGAAATAAGTTACCAAGAGAAGTTTGCATCAGATTTACTAAGGAAATTATTAAAACACAGATACTGCATGTGGCAAGAGAGAAAACATTAAACTACAAGGACAAAGAAATTCTGGTGCTGAAACAGGTACCAAGAAGAGTAAGAGAGATGAGAAGAGAATATTTATTTTTGACTAAAGAGTTACTTAAAAGAGGAGTAAATTACAGATGGTTGATACCAAAAGGTCTCTTGTTCACCTGGCAGGAACAAAGACACAGAATTGACGCAGTCAAAAAAGCTGAGCTATTCTATTTAGAATATCTTAAGAGGAAAGAAGGAAGATACAAGGAAAGAAGAGTCACTAATCGAATTTCAAGAGGAGTGTATAGCAGTAATTGAAAAAGAAAAAGAAGGTGCAGTAGGTGATGTACCCAGAGAGCAACGAGAACTAAAATCTACTAGAGCAATAAAACCCTCTTACAAAGCCTAATATGGATGAAAGAAAATTTATTACAATTAACATAAATGGACTTAATTTAGCTACTAAAAGAAGAAAAGTATTTCATAAATTAGAGAAATTAAAGTTTGATATAATCTGCCTACAAGAAGTACATATTAAAAAACAACATGAATATATATTAAAAGAAAAAAATTAGGGAAATTATTCACATCGTTGACACAATGTAAAAAAAGAGGTGTGGTCTTATATATTAGAGATACAATTCCAGCAGAACCAATTTGTACAGATGATGATGGAAGGATTTTGATGGTGGAAATAATGGACAATAATGTAAAATGTTTATTTTAAATCACAATTTATGCTCCAAATGACAACCAAGAAGAATTTTACAGGAAATTACATATGAAAATAATTGAACTGGACTATGCTAATATTTGTATGATGGGAGATTTCAATGGAATAATTAATGATCAATTGGATTATAAAACACAGAAATCAACAAAGAAAACTAGAAAGACACTACCAAAATCTTTCTTTCAAATGATAGAAGAAGCAAACTTAAAAGATGCATGGAGAGAGACAAATGTGGAAAATAAGCAATATACCTTTTATTCAAACAGACATGCATCATGGTCTGGAATAGATATGATATGGTTGTCAGCAGAATTACATGCTAATATATGAGAAATTGAAATAAGCACTTGGGCAGACCACAACTCAGTGGCAGTCATTTGGAAAGGACAAAAGAGGAGATCTAGATGGACCTTAAATAATACGATAGTAAAGGAAAAAGACTTCAAACAGAAAATAGAGAAAGAATTGGCTTTATTTTTTAAAGAAAATAAAAAAGAGGATACATCTTTACAGAATCTCTGGGACACGATGAAGGCCTACACAAAAGGCTTGATAATAGACTATACAAGAAAAAGAAATATAAAACAGAAGGCTTTCAAAAAATGACTATAAGAGATTGGGAAAAGAATTACAGAAGCTTCCACAAAAAAGGACATTAAAATTAAAATGGGCATAACAAAATATAAAATGGGACGAATGGAAAAAGAGGAATTAGCACAAAAAAATAAAAATGCTAAATAGAATTACTTTGAAGATGCAAACAAACCAGGCAGATGGTTAGCCTATAAATTGAGAAAGGAAAGAGAATCAAGAAGGATTAGCCAATTAATAAATGAAGAAGGATATGTTTGCTATGGAAATGAGGAGAAGAAAAAAAGTATACAAGATTATTATGGAAAACTGTATTATCAAGAGAATATTCAAGAAGAAAAACTTAAGAATATTTACAGAAAGTGAAATTACCCCAGACACCCAAAGACTTTGAAGCAATGTTAGAAGGGAACATTACAATGATGGAATTAACAGAAGCCTTTAAAAAACAGAATGTTGGAAAAAACACCAGGTCCAGATGGATTGCCAGCAGAATTTTACAAGACTTTCCAGGAAATACCGAATCTTCAACTATTAGAAGTCATGAAAGAAGTTATGTCAAAGAAGAGAATACCCAAAACATGGTCAGAAGCATATATTACATTTATACCGAAGGAAGACACAGACCGCAGCAAGTTAAAAATTATAGACCTATATCCCTATTAAATTCAGACTATAAAATTTTTGTTTCAATCTTGGCAGAAAGACTGAAAAGATACTTAAATAATTGTATTCATGCTGATCAAAATGGATTTCTGCCAAAGAGACAAATCAAAGACAATGTGAGAATAATTCTGGATGCTTTGGAATACTATAAGGCGCATCCTGAAAAGCAAATGTCCTTGATGTTTTTAAATGCACAAAAAGCCTTTGATAATGTGAGCTGGTGATTCATGTTATTGCAATTGGTACAAATGGGCTTTGGTAAAAAAATTATTCAAGCCATTGAAATGATATATCATAAACAAACTGCAAAGGTTATGATAAATGGAGAATTAACAGAATCCATAGATATAAGAAAAGGGACTAGACAAGGTTGTCCACTGTCGCCTCTGCTGTTTGTGTTAACATTGGAAGTGTTGAATAGGAATATTAGAGAAGAAAAAGAAATAAAAGGAATAGAAATAAAAAAGAAAGAGTATAAATTGCAAGGCTTTGCAGATGACCTGGTATTTATATTAGAAGACCCATTGGAAACAGCACCTAAATCAATAGAAAAGATAGAAGAATATGGAAACATAGCAGGTTTGAAAATAAATAAAAATAAAACAAAGATATTAACAAAAACATGCTAGCAAGACGAAAGAAAGTTGGAAGAAGTTTTAGAAATACAGGTCACAAATAAGGTTAAGTATTTAGGGATATATATTACATCAAGATGTAGCACATTGAAGGAGGATAATTATTTTAAACTCAAACAACAGATTGCGACAGATTTGACAAAATGGGAAAACTTACAATTATCATTGATTGAGAGAATATTTACAATTAAGATGAATGTATTGTCTAGAATTTTATACTTATTCCAAACAGTTCCAATTCGATTAGGGAAAGAGTTTTTTTAAGACTTAAATAAAATTGTGTTGAAATACATCTGGCAGGGTAAGAAAGCGAGAATAAAACTTAAACTGTTACAAGATGCAAGAACAAGAAGAGGGTTTGCCTTGCCCAACTGGGAATTATATTATCAAGCATCAAGTTTGATGCGGGTAAAGGAATGGATAATGTTAAGGAATAGTAGATTATTGACTTTAGAAGGCCATGACTTGCTGCTGGGATGGCATGCTTCCCTCTGGTATAAGGGAACTAAAACGTAGGGGTATTTTAGAAGACATTACATTTGAGAGGCATTGTTTTTAAATTGGGAGAAAATAAAAAGACAATATTATTTAAAGATTCTATTATGGATATCTACCATTGAAGCTTTTTCTTATCCAATAATATATAAAAAAGAACAAACAGTCAGATATGGTGAAATACTGAATGAAAAGGATGAACTGAAATCTATGCAAGCATTGGAAGAATAGGTGTAAAAATGAATTGGTTTTCATATTTGCAAATACAATCTAGATTTGATAAAGATTTTAGAACAGAAGGTGTCTATGATAACTTGACTAGTTTAGATAAAATTCTGATGGGTACTGATGAAAAGATAATTAAAATTTTTATGGACATTTATTAGAATTAGAGGAAGAACAAGTTAAAGAAATGATGATTGCTTGGGGGAAAATTTTTGGATATGGGATTGATTTAGAGAAATGGCAAAAATTGTGGTCTCAAAATTATAAAATGACAATGTCAACCGCATATAAAGAAAATTTGTATAAGATGTTTTACAGGTGGCATCTACCCCCGACAAGAATTACGAGAATGTTTAAGAACAAATCAGATAAATGTTGGAAATGTCATCAGATACCTGGTTCATATTACCATATGTGGTGGACATGTTCAGATGCAAATATTGGACTAAAATCCACACATAGTTGGAAAATTGATAAAACAGCATATAGACTTTAAACCAGAAATCTTTTTATTGGGAGTCATACTAGACATATACAATAAAGAACTGAAATATTTGATTGTAAATGTCTTAACAACAGCTAGAATTGTATTTGCAAAGAACTGGAAAAATGAAAAAAAAATGATGCAGGAGGAAGTTACTAAGAAAATTATGGACTGTGCTGAAATGACTAAATTGACATTTGAAATTAGAGAACAAGATAAAGATAAACAATTTTATATGACATGGGATTTGTTTTATCAATGGTTGGACAAAAAGACATGGTAATGTAATAGACTAGGAAATTTTGTAATAGAAGTTTAATAGATCGATATAAAATACAATACAGATATATATAACCATTGGATGAAAGTACAATATAAATTTTACAATACAATTTGGAATATCTCATATAAAATGATGGAATAAATAGTTTAGTCATGGATGATTAATAACTGATAAATAGATAAACATGTTAATTTGACAATGTGAGAATTTATATAAACCATGAGCAATGACTATGAAAGGATAGCACAAAAGATTTGTAACCAACTGACACACTGTATGTATGTAAAATGGAAGATGGTTTTATGTTTTTATGTTTTGTTTGTATATGTTTGTCTTATAAAATAAAAATTTTACAAAAAAAAAAAAAGACCTCCAGGGTCGCTCTGGGTTTCCTCCACTGGAAACACGGTCCCCCCAGTTCAGTGGGCCTTCCTAGGCCTGGGTCTTATAGGGGACACGGAGGGATACCTGGGTTCCATCCATTGAATCAGCCTCCAAGGCCTGATAAAAAAATAAAATCAGTTGGTCCCGGGGTTGTAGTGCCGAGGAAATTAAGGGAGGCATCTTATTTCCCTTTCTGTGGCCTTGTATAATTTTACTTCTTTATATCCTACTTTTATTATTTTTACGAATAATTTAGGAGATTAAAATTGGGTTTCCCGGGTCTGTCCCGGATTAAGCTCAGCAGATTGCAGGAAGATGGGGGTTATAATGTTGAGATCAGATGAGACTTCTTACCTCGCTTTCTGTAGCCTTGTATAATCTTATTTACTGATAAATCACCTTTAATTATTTTTTGAACAAATAATCTAGGAAATTACATTTGCTCTCCTGGGTCTGTCCTGGGTTAGTTCGGTGGTTTGCAGGAAGATGGGTGTTGTAGTCTTAAGGAGGTGAGTGGAAGCTTCTTCCTTCCCTTTCTGTGGCCTGGTATAATCTTATTTCTTCATTTCCTGCCTTTATTATTCTTACAAATAATCTAGGAAGTCAAAAGAAACAGGGTCAACTGGTTGCTTAGCAAGTGTTCTAATTTATGACTGGCCTCCCCAAAGCTACTTGACCTGTTTGGGGAGTTTTGACAGCCATGCACACACATACACACACACACAAACACACACACACTCCCTTCCAACCCTGCTGGAGCAGGTCATTGGACTAGAATTGGCAAAGCATCTCTGATTAGATTCTAGTAGTGAATCAAAGTGCTGGTCTTCTTCAGTGTGTGGGTGACTTTTGTGCCCACCTACCTGAACACCAAAGGGAAACACATAGTGGCTGTGCAGGTCTTCTCCATCCTGGCCTCCAGTGCTGGTCTGCTAGTCTGCATCTTCATCCCCAAGTGCTACATTATCCTTCTGAAGCCAGACCTGAACACAAAGGAGCATCTCACAGCCAGAAGAAATGTTGGAAATGTGAGACAGAGCAATTTTAATTCTTAACATGTTCCAAAAGAACAAAATTATAAAATGGTTCAAGTGGTTCTCCAGATGAGTGATCAATTATTTTTTTGTTGAAGTAAATAAAAGTTGCCTGGAAGATTTCTTGGAGGAATGGGAGCATGTTAGAAAGATAGAAATATCGAGGGAATGTATGGGACAACACTGATGTCCTCATTTCTAAATTTATTTTATCCAAGCTGCTATGGCAATACAAATGATAGTTTCTTGTTATTTACATAATAATTCCTTCTTTGGGGCAGCAACACTAATTGGGTGGGGAGGTAACTTGAGTCTTGCTAGTTATTAATATTCATGCTCCCATCATCTTTTAAATATGCATATGTATGTTTGCTCTCTTTTCCTGAAATGTAGAAATATAAGTGCATTCTTTTGCCTGTAGGAGTTCCTCCCATTATTTTAAGGAGGGGACACAGAATAAATAAGAACTGCAGTGAGCCTGGATTATTGGCTTTTCGGGGTCTTGCATTTGATTCCACAGAAACTGGTTTCAGCAGGCAAGCAGGCAGGAAGACAGACAGAACTTTTGGATGGATGGATGGACAGGTAGATAGGTAGGTAGGTAGGCAGGCAGGAAGACAGACAGACAGACCTTTTGAATTGATGGATGGATAGGTAGATAGGTAGGTAGATAGGTAGGTAGATAGGTAGGTAGATAGGTAGATAGATCTACATTTCTAGATAACTAGGTAGGTAGGTAGATAGACAGAAAGACAGGCAGGCAGGAAGGAAGGCAGGCAGGTAGACAGACCTTTTTGATGGATGGATGGATAGGTAGTTAGGTAGGTAGATAGGTAGGTAGATAGATAGATCTACATAGGTAGGTAGGTAGGTAGGTAGGTAGGTAGACAGAAAGACAGGCAGGCAGAAAGGCAGGCAGACAGACAGACCTTTTAGATGGATGGATGGATGGATGGACAAACAGACAGAATGCAACAGGGGCGGCAGTTTGCAAAAGTAGAGTTACTTTCCCAAAGTGCTGCCACCACTGTGTTCAAGGCACCAGCTCCACAGGCTTACCCCATTGAGCCACTGGCACCGCTCTGGTGCAACAGTCATTAGGGTGAGCCTGTGGTACTGGCGCATTGAACTGAGAACCTAATGGGGATGGGAGGGAAAACCACCCCTCTTTTCCTTGGAGCACCCATTCCTTAACTGTCCCCAACCTCCCCTGTCCCTCGTGGGCAGGGCCTTGCTTTGCAAGCTGAGGGCAACCATCATATGCACTACGGAGAGGTTCCACTTAGACATCCCAGTCAAACATACACCCCTCACCACAATAGGTCCAATTGAGAGAGACATCCATCTGCCCACAGACCCCAGAAGCCTACTGGCCTCTCCATGGGGATGGGATCCCACTGAAGTAGGATTGCTACCCAAGTTACAATTCAAGGAAAGACAGGGCCACCAACCTCCATTCCCCAATACAGAATACAGTCAGAAGCAATAGAGTCCATGCAGAAGTTAATAAAAGCATCCCTAGAACAGGGTGTACTGCACAAAT
This sequence comes from Pseudonaja textilis, assembly GCF_049901715.1. Taxonomy (NCBI): domain Eukaryota; kingdom Metazoa; phylum Chordata; class Lepidosauria; order Squamata; family Elapidae; genus Pseudonaja; species Pseudonaja textilis. The sequence continues at coordinate 542,405 of NW_028262874.1, forward strand.
GCACTTCCCCTTGCAACACCCCAATCTTCCCAGTCCCAAAACCCAAACTAGAAGGAAAACCTAGTTACTGTTTTGCACACTACATGAAAACTGTCAATAATCACGTGGTGCCAAGCGCACCTGTGCTACCCAACCCAGCCCCATAATTGCGAAAGGGCCAGCGTCAGCCACCCACTCCACAGTCGTGGGTCTTTGCGCAGCCTCCTTTAGCATCCTTCTTTAGACCCTGTTTCACAGGACCGCTTCGCTTTGAGGTGGGATAAAGACATACTGAATCACCCACCCTGTTCCCCAAAAACTTAAAGGCAGACCTGGCTTCTACCTCACTGCCACACAACCCCAATGTTTTTGCATAAATTGCCGGTCAATTTGAGTGAGCTTCCTGACAATAATTGATTTAGGATCTATGATCCATTACTTGTTGGTTGTATGGGCCAAGGTCCAGGAGGCTCTGAGTTCTAATCCTCCTTCAGGCAGGAAAACTTCCTGGGGGACTTTGAGCGGATCACCAGGAGACCTTTGAATTACAGTCCCACATTAGTTCTTATTGAATTGGGGTGGGAAAGTTGGAAACATTTTCTTGGATTAATGTAAGATACTAAAATTGGAGATTCCTAGAGTGTGAGATGGCTGAGTGTCCAACATTGTGTGTTGTGATGGAGGAAAGGGAAACTGTGGGATAAATGCAGTGGTGGGGTTCAAATTCTTTTACTACTGGTTCAGTGGGCATGGCTTGGTTGGCATGGCAGGGGAAAGTTACTTCAAAATCCCATTCCCTCCCCACCCCACTAGCCTGCTTTCCAGCTTCATTCTCCTGTGCATGGCAACCAAAGGAGGTCCAGCTGATCACCTGGGACTCAGAGAAGAGATGGGGGCAAGGCCAGTCAGAGGCGGTATTTGCCAGTTCTCCAAACCACTCAAAATTTCCACTACCGGTTCTCCAGAACTGGTCAGAACCTACTGAATACCACCTCTGGATAAACCCCTCTTCCATGTGGAAGAAAGCCACAAGTCTCTGCTTTCTTCTACTGCTTGTGAGAGAACCAGAGGGATTTGTGTGAATCTTAGACTGACCTTCTTCTGATCCACCAGAGCTTTTCTGATCTCCTTAAAATGGAATTTGCAAAGGGATCCTATTCACAGTTAGGAGCCTTTATGAGACATCAAAATTGATTCCCAATTGATCAGCAATCTCTGTGGTTGGAGAGCAGAGCAGTTTCCATGGGTGCCTCTTCCTAGAAACCTAGAAGTCCCCTCCCCACTTATTCAGCCCCTTCTTGGACCTGGATGAACATTATGCAGCATTGGAGGTTTGTGACCTGGACAATGATGCGGCTGCCTTGAGACAGGATCCCTGCAACCTCCTCCTGGGAAGAGTCCCAAGGTCCCCTTTCTCTGGACATCTTCTCCACCCCTTCACAGAAAATATAAGCTTGGAAGAGGAGCGGAGAAATGCTTTAGGTACAAACTGTAGAGTGGAAACTTAAAGGGCTTGAAAACTGCTATTTTATTTCTCTGGTTGATGAAAAAAATATATACAGTGGAAATTTCTTTACACACTTCATTTTTTATTTCCTTTTTTTTTTTGCTGTGAAGTACATACCAAAATAAAAACAATCCCAAACTGAAATCCCAGACAGCTGTTCTGCTGAGTTCTTTCTGCAAAGGAGGTTTTATCAGGAAATCAAGAAAGACTCATATAAGAAGGATGAAGATTTTACTGCTCAGCTGAGATCCAGTCAAACATGGCATTTCACATCATTCTGGTATCTTTAGGGAGAGGATCAGGCAACCAGGCTGGTGTTTGGTTCCCACAGTTTCCTCCTAACCTCTTTTCCTGCTCAGTCATTCACCACCCACCCACATGTTTAGCTGCTGTAAGTAGGAACAAGTGCATCAATCGTTTTTTATAAGGTATCATGTTCAGTAGCTGTTGCTGAACAGCTGAATTCCTCTGAATTTTACAGAGGTCTCTTTTGCAATATTTATTGAAAGAGGAGGAAACTGCAAGAATTCCAGTTGTTCAACAATTCCCCATTTTGAAACATATAGATATCATTTTCTTTGACTCCTGCATACTATCAAAATGGAAATCAAATAAAAGAAACATTAACAATTCTTCCATTGTCATAATGATGTTATATCTCATGTTTTTACATTTCTTCTGGCTGTGAGATGCTCCTTTGTGTTCAGCACTGGCCTCAGAAGTATAATGTAGCACTTGGGGATGAAGATGCAGAACCTTTCATTTCTCAAAACCTCTGGACTCCAGTCTCCACCTGCCCTGAGTATCAGGGGAAAGAATCGGCTGTTTGGGGTATCACCCAATTAGGGGAGAGGGGAGGATGCAGGATCTCATAGAAAACCCCCTTCACAGGAAAGGGCATCTGTGAGAAATTATGCCCACTGGGTCTCTTGGGATGGCAACATCTAAGCAAGAGAGCCTTCATGGACCCCTCGAAAGGGCTTGGTGCAAAGGGCAATGCTTCTCATGGAGATGACCAAACAGCACAGTGAGAGCATGATCCTTCCAACTAGCCTCTTTTCCTACTCACTCCTTCTCAACGTATGTACAGTTTCAGCCACTGTCAATTGGAATAACTGCTGAAATTATTTTTATAAGGTGTCCGTTTCATTGGCGACTGCTACATATTAAATGCCTCTGAATGACTTTCACAGAGTTCTCTTTAGCTAGATTTATTGGAATGAATAGAGAAATACAAGAATTCCAATCATTCAACCATTTCCTATTTGAAAATATAAACATATATGATTTTCTTGGATTCCTCTATACCATCAAAGTGTAAATAATTTATCTCTCCTTTCAAATAAAAAGATAAAATGGAGTCAGCCAGTTTAACTGAAGAAACAATGCAATTGCTTAAAAGGATGCATTTCTTCCAATATCATAATTGTGTTGTCTCATGTTTTTACATTTGTTCTGGCTGTGAGATGCTCCTTTGTATTCAGGTCTGGCCTCAGAAGAATAATGTGGCACTTGGGGATGAAGATGCAGATCAGCAGACCAGAACTGGAGGCAAGGATGGAGAAGACCTGCACAGCCACCATGTGTTTCCCTTTGGTGCTCAGGTAGGTGGGCACAAAACTCACCCAGACACTGCAGAAGACCAGCATGCTGAAGGTGATCAGTTTGGCTTCATTGAAGCTACCAGGCAGATTCCTGGCCAGGAAAGCCACCGTGAAGCAGACGGCAGCCAGGAAGCCCATGTAGCTGAGGGTTACGTAGAACATGACCACGGCCCCTTCATTGCATTGAAGGATGATCTCTCCAGGCTGGGAGTGGAGGTCAGAGTCAGGGAATGGGGGAGAAGCTCCCAGCCAGATGGAGCAGATGATCACTTGGACAGCAGAACAAGACAGGATGATGGAGTTGGCCAAGCTCTTCCCCAACCATCTCTTCATTTGGTTTCCTGGTTTTGTGGCCAGGAAAGCCAGCACCACCATGATGGTTTTGGCCAAGAGGGAAGAAACGGCAACTGAGAAGATGATGCTGAAGACCGTTTGTCAGAGAAAGCAGGTGCCTTTCCTTGGTTGACCAATAAAGAGAGAAGGAGACACGAAGCAAAGCAGCAGGGAGACCAGGAGGATGTAGGAGAGGTCCCGGTTGTTGGCTTTGACAAGGGGAGTTTCTCAGTATTTAATGAAGACGATTAAAACTAGGCCTGTGCTTAGGAACAAGAATAGGGCAAAAGAAACCAGGATGATGCCCAAAAGCTCTTCATAAGACAGGAAGGTTGTCACTTTGGGGATACATTGGACTCTTTCTTTATTTGGGTATTTATCATCTGGACATTTGGTGCATTTTTCTGTATCTGAGAAAAAAAACAACAGCCCCATATTTCTTTGTCCTTTGCATTTCAAGATATATTTTACATTCTTTGGGAACAAGTGATTATCAGAAGCATTTTCCGGGATGGATTTCTTAATATCTCCAGAGACAAAAAATAAGTGTATCACTTTTTAAAAAAATATAGCTACAGTATATTTTTGATAGGCTGTGAAATTGAGGGACGCTTTGGACTTGAAAGATTTCCTTTGTAATGATCAGAATATTGATAGGAACCTCCATTACTAAAGGAAAATAATGAATCAATTAATCTTTCTAGAGAAACTTATCTGTCAGGTGGCAATTCTTGCCATACTTGTCTCAGAGGATGCTGGTGGATCAGGTGACTGCTGCAAATAATTTGAAATGGCCATTGGAGCAGTGGTGATACGGGTGCAGCCAGAAACAGGCATAACTGTCCATACCACCACATTGTGCATCTCGTACATCAGCAATACCTTTTCAGTGTTCCTGAAAGGAAACCTATGTAGATTGCGTTGCAATTCTACTTTCAGGTGGTGGGCCTAAAACCATTCCTCACATTTCAAGGAACTCAGGTGTTCCTGGAGAAGTCAATGTGGAAGGAAGGACACATCCAAGCTAAAAAGAAGAAATATTTTCTCTGGCAGTAGTAAAACTTGCCCCATCTGCCACAGCCACCTCTCTCTATCCAACCCTTCCTTCACAGTCGTTTTGTTCTTCTGTTTAGATAAGAAACGGGGCATTTTGGAAATAAAGAAGAAACCAATTCAGCTTCAAAGTGTTTTTTAATTCACACTTTCATGACAAGTCTCTCTATGGATCCAGTTCCACCAGGCCTCCCATTTTCCTCTGGTGTCACCCACCTTTCTGAGTGGAGAAGGTCCACTCTGGACAAGGAACGCAGTCGTAACAGCAAACTGGCTCTCCTTCTCGAGCCCTCTTGACAAATCCAGGATGACAACTTTCCACACATTCAGATTGAGGAAAGGACTGAGCAGGAAAAAAACAAGATTGCCAAAGGAAATGTGTTAGGACTCTCCGTCCATGGAAAATGGAGGTAAAAATGGATATTAGGCAAGATATTAGATATTAGCCTCTGGTCTTCACTTAAGTAAAGACAAAATCTCTCACTATTTCCAAATTGTTGGAGATATAACTTCTGGAAGATTCTTCCAGAAGTTCCTCTCCTTTGCTTTTGGCATCTCACATTGCAAAAAAAAAAAAAAAGGACGTTATTAAATAGAAAAGTCTGGAGAAATGGAACCAGGGGTGGGATTGTACTGGTTCTGTCCAGTTCTATAGAAAGGGGTTGTTATGATTCTGCGCACTTCGGAGAACCGGCAAATTGCACCACTGACTGGCCCCGCCCGTCTCTGCCAGCCCCTACCCTCTGCTCCCAGTCAGTCCTTATTGTGCATGCGCAGATCACCTGCAGCCTGCTTTTGCCCACTTGCCAGGCCAGCCATTGCTGCATGTCTTCCACTGTGGCCCTGCCTGATCTCCCTGGGTGAGGGAAGCTCTGCAAGCTCTGGGGCCCAATCGCCTACCTGCCACTGCCGGTCACCTTTACCCCCCTCCACCCCACTTGCCTTTTGCTGCCACCACCTGCCGCCCTTACCCCCAGCAGGTAAGGCCCAGTATATGCGGTGAATCCAGACGAGAGGCGAGATGCAGACTGGTGGGGACCCGAGCTACATTTCGCTGTACTGGAAGACATGTGGAGAGGCTCGTGCTCTCCTACTGCAGTCTTTCCTGGCACAGTTCTGGGTGGCAGAGAGAAACAGGATTCAAGCAGGCTGCTTCTCTGCCACACAGAGACACCTGTTTCCCCATTGGAGAGGAAATTGCAAACTTTTCACTGTGCTGGGAAAGTCTCTCTTGCTTTCCCAGCAGCAGGAGAACATGAGCCTCTCCACATGGGATTAGCTGGGATTCACGCAGCTGATGGAACTTTGCCGACGGTGAGGCAGAAGTGTGGGGGAGGGAGATCAGGAAGCATGGCCCATTTGCCTACCATCCCTTCCCTCTCCCGCCCGCAGCCCCTTTGTTGGACCCAGAATTATCACCCCTGGTTGGCCCTGCCACGCCCACCTGGTTGCACCCATGTAGGCAACAGGCATTGTCATTTTGAAGTTGAGGGAGAATTTGGGGAAGGAGTTGGAGGGTCCTGCAGTGGATGGTACAGGAGAGCCATTGAGAAGCAGGGAAGTGGCCTTCTAGTGGTCCAACCTGGTGTTCAGGCACTGAGGGAAAGGGGGATTGCCAGGGGGAGCCGCCCTCTCCTAGCAGAATTGGGACCATTGGGGTAGTCCTAGGAATTGGGTGAGTCGAGCTGCAGCTCCTTGCCTTCTTAGCTCAGGGAATGGCCTTTTTGTGCAGGAGTAAGACTGCAAAGTGGGGAGGTCTAACTGAGTGACTCTTCTGGTGTCTTCGCTGGATTATTTGGACACATACAAGCGAGCGCAGTTAAAGGCACTGCTTTGTATGTGAGCTCAGGCCTCATCCCGTGGCTCCGTAAAGCCAACACCAAAGAAGTGGGCAATCAGGTGAACCTGTGGTGCAATGCTCACTCGGATCTCGGCCACTCCAGGCCGTCTGACCTCAAAGCCCCTCAGGAGCCACTGTTCCCAGGTTTCTACTCGCCTGTGCTTGGTCGCCCCCTCTTCACCTTGATGAAGCGGCTGGCCCTGCCCCTCACCCTCCCCTCCCTTGTCTGCCCTGAGAAGGTAAGGGTGACGGTGGGGGATAGTGAAGTGGCCGGGTCCCTATCTTCCCAATTCTCTCTTCCATTCTCTGTGTGTGTCTCCCTGAAAGCCGTGCCTGGGCCAAGCCAGCAAGCTCTCCTTGGCGCTCTTTGTTACTTCTTTCATTCCTCCTCCTCCTCCTCCTCCTCCTCCTCCTCCTCCTCCTCCTCCTCCTCCTCCTCTCATAATGGTGGTTGTGGCAGGGCCGGGACAGTGCATGCGCACGGGGAGATGCTCCTCAAGCAAATGCCAAAGCACAGCAAAACTGTATGGGGCGGGTGGCTGCTCACTTGAGGAGCGAGCATCTCCCCACACAACTGCACCCTCTTGATCCATCCACAGCTGCTGGGTGCGAGAGGAGGCGGAAGAGGAGGAGTCACACCAAATGCACGCTTCCACCACGGTCTGGCAATCATTGTTCAGCCAGTCTGGATTTGAAAAAGAAGAAATGAAAGAAGTAGCGAAGAACACTAAGGAGAGCTTGTTGGCTTGGCCCAGCCACAGCTTTAACGGAGACACAAACACATTCACAGGCACATACAGAGAGGTGGGGGGAGATAGGGACCCGGCCACTTCGCTATCCCTCACCGTCACCCTTACCTTCTCGCACTGCTCCATTTTGTGAACCATCTACGCTTGAGTATCTCCTTCAAACTGGTGAGAAACCCACAAGGGCTGGGGAAAGTGTCACTAAGAGCTTCTGGTTGTTTGCTCCTTGTGCCCAAACTAGCAAAGAAAAAAGGGAATTCTGTTGACCAGGGCCTGAATTCAGATGAATTTGAATCATGATTGGGTGGAGGTCCTTTTTGTCCCATTGGGAAAGAAGCTTCGTCCTGCTTGGGGAAAAGTGTCCCCTGAAAGGGCCAGTTCATACTTGGGGAGATTCTTAAAGAGACCAGACCTGGTCAGACTTACCCATGGCTCTCTTTTACACAACACACACACACACACACACACTCACACAAAGTGGGGGGGTGAGATAGGGAAAGAGGCAGAGAGAGAGAGAGAGAGAGAGAGAGAGTGATACCTAGGGGAGAAAGAGAAAAAGAGGGAATGAGAGAGGAAAAGAGAGACAAGAAAGAAAAGAGAAAGAAAGAAAAGAGAAAGAAAGAAAAGAGAAAGGAAGCAAAAGGAAGGAAAGGGAAAGATAAAGAAAGGAAGAGACGGAGGGAGGAGAAAGTGAATGAGATATATGAATGGATAGATAAATAAATGGAAGGAGGGAGAGAGAAAAAAGGAGAGGAAGGAAGTACACAAACCCTGGCTTCAGAAGACTCTTTGAAGCAATGCAACAATCTAGGGCTGGCCTGCAAGGGATCTTGGAGGTCAGCTAGTCCAACCCCCTGCTCCAGCAGGAGATCCTTACAGAATCAAAGAATAGCAGGGTTAGAAGTGTGTGTGTGTTTGTGTGTTTGTGTTTATGGTTGTCAAAACTCCAAAAACAGGTCAAGCAGCTCTGGGGAGATCAGTCATAAATTAGAACACTTTCTAAGCAACTGGCCATTAAGTGAGGACCAATTGTATTTAGTTTGCAAATCACCTGGCCAAGCCCACTCAGTCACACGGCCACAAAGCCACACCCATCTGGTCATGTGACCACCAAGCCACACCCACAAATCAAGCCACCCCTACAGAACCGGTTATTACAAAATTTGAATCCCACCCCTGGATGGAACTGAGAAAAGATTTCAGCATTAAGTGATAACCAGTCGGTTCCTTCTCATGACCCCATTAACATGCATTTCTCCCCTCTTCTTACACCCATAATTTTAAGGTGTGATATCAGAACAATCTTGATAATTTCAGGTGAACTGAAAGCCTTGGAGCTGCTTCCTAGGAGCAGAAGGCCCATTGCTCCATCCCAGGGAGGATGAAAGGGAGGCATGGAGAGCTCTAGCCAGGTCAGACCTCCTTAAGAGCCTCCCAGATTATGGAGCTGCCCCTTCAGGGGACACTTTTCCCCAAGCAGGATGAGAAGAAGCTTCTTTCCCCCAATGGGGCCAAAAGGACCTCCATCCACTCATGATTCAATCCCATCCGATAAAGTCCAAGCCTGGATTCAGGCCCCAGTCAGCAGAATTTCCGCCTTCATTGCTCTTCTGGGCACAAGGAGCAAACAACCAGAAGCTACTAGCAACACATTCCCCAGCCCTTGTGGGTTTCTCACCCATCTGATGGAAATCATCAGCCCTCTTGAAATGGGACCTCAGGCTTTGAAAAATTTGGAAAACAGAGGAAAGACACCAAACTTTCTCTTACCTTGTTGAGTACCTTTAGCTGTGAAAGAACATCTTTTCTGATAGAAAGTCTCTGTCTTACAAAATATGCCAGAATTTCTTTCCTTGGATCATCCCTGGGAAGAACCAAGAAGCCGAAAATGGCCAGATCTGCTGCTACCTCTCCATTTGGGTCCATGTAGAGTTCAAAGTCCGAAATATTCACGAACTCATTCTTCTCCAGGAAAGGATGGAACTAGAATGGGAACATGCAGCAATTTTAAAAGCAGAAAACTTTGTTTCTTATCCCAGATGCTTTTTCACATTTGACTTTTTCTTTTGTAGTTGTCTAGTTTACAGACATGCTTCATTAGGAAAATAGGTGTTACCACTGTTATATCTGGGAGAACGGTTCAAGAACAGAGGCAAGACTCAGATAGCAACTAAAGCTCTTTATTTGTGACTTCAGATCTGAGCAACTAACCCCAGCCGCAGCAGCACCTTATATAGGGCTGGCTGCAGCTAGGCAGCCAATGAAGGCAATTTGAGTTTGCCACTCTTGGCAGGGCCAATCGCCACAGCCCGTTTACTGGCCAATCGCATCAGTCTATGGTGACCAATCATGATCGGCTTTCAGCGGGCCAATCAGATTTACGAGCCTGCTAGTCCGGAACACCCCTCCCATCTCGGTTCCGTTTAAGGGGTGGAGTAATATAGTCTCGCAGGTAGGCAGGTCTTCGCACCTGTCTGCCTGACTTACGCAGTTCCACTTGACCCTGTTCAAACCCGGGTTCAGATGGACTGCTTGCTGGATCAAACAGGAACGGTGAACCAGTGTCTCCTCTGGTGCTCCCGGGGTGATGGAGTCCTCAGCCTCGCTGTTACTGCTATGGCTCCCAGGGCTCACTGAACCTGCCTGGTTGCTGCTTCTTGGCGAAGCGTTTGACTGTCCGGTCTCAGCTGCAGCTGGTGAGTGTTGCCAACCATGGTGTGATGATCTCGGTGTTAGGTCAGAATAAACAGGTGTTGGTTCTAATTCTGAGTTCACTGCTTCCCCTCCCCCCCTAGTGTCAAAGTTAGGGTCAGGGTTGGAAGATGTGGTTAGTCTGGAGCGCAGTTGGTCAATATGGCATTTCCATGGTCTGCCATCAGTGGTGAGTAGATGGTAGGAGCGGGGACCCGTAACTTGAGTTACCTGGGCAGGAATCCAAAGGGGATCCCCAGAAAATTTTTTTGCAAAAACAAGGTCTCCTACCTTGAAAACACGGTGCTTGCTGCTGGAACCCAGGGGCTTTTCCGGGGTGTAGGCAGGGTGCAAACGATCTAGAGGCGATCTGAGTTTCCTGGCCATCAGGAGTTCAGCTGGGCTCTTGTTGGTCGTGCTGTTTGATGTGATGTGTTGCAGGAGCAGCATTCTAGTGACTTTGTCGTGGATGTTGCCTTGATCCATTTTCTGCAGGGTTTTCTTTGTAAACTGAACCATTCGTTCAGCCCGGCCATTCGCTGCAGGATGAGCCGGCGATGTGAGTGCGTGTCGGATGCCCCGTTCTGCTAAATACTGTTCAAAGGCTAAGGGCAGTAAATTGGGGCCCATTGTCAGAGACCAGGACATCTGGTATCCCGTGTGTGGCGAAGAGTCTGTTCAGTTTTTTAATGACCGCCTCAGTAGTGGTTGCTTTCATCTTATTGACCTCAAGCCAGTTTGAGTAGGCATCAACAGTTATTAAGAAGGTGTGGCCTCTCGTAGGTCCCGCAAAGTCAATATGAATGCGAGACCAAGGATCCCTGGATGTTTCCCATTCTGTTGGTGGGGCTTTAGGTGGAGCTGAGTGGTTTTCCTGGCATTTGTTACAAGAGGTGACCCAGGTTTCGATTTGTTTGTCTATACCAGGCCACCAGGCATAACTTCTTGCCAGCGCTTTGATATGCATGATGCCCGGGTGTCCATCGTGTAGCATTTGCAAGACCCTTTTTTATAACTTAGTTGGTACAACAACTCGGTCTCCCCACAAAACGCACCCTTTTTGTGAAAAAAGTTCCGTTTGTCTGTTTTTAAACAGCTTAAACATTTCCTCAGTGTCGTAATCTGGCCATCCCCTCTCCACCCAGCCAAGAACTCGTGCCAAACAAGAGTCTCTTTTGGTTTCAAATGCGATGTCTTGAGCCGTTAGTGGAGGCGATGGCATTGTCTCTATTTGCAGTACCGGGAGTGTGGGAGCTGGATCTTCCTGTGGCTCGGGTAGCGGTGAGTGGCTCAAGGCATCTGCGTGGGGAATAGATTTCCCGGGGCGGTATTTTAATTGATAGTTGTAGGCGGCGAGAAATTCTGACCATCGCGTCATTCTGGGGGAGAGAATGTGTGGAGTAGATTTGTCGCCCGCCAGGATCCCAAGTAGTGGCTTATGATCCGTTATAATAGAAAACGGTCTCCCATAAACATATTCATGAAATCGTTTTATTGCAGAGACAATAGCAAGGGCTTCCTTATCTAATTGGCTATAGTTTCTTTCTGTTTTTGATAGAGTTCGTGAAAAAAATGCAATTGGTGCTTCTGAGCGATTTGGTAGGACGTGGCTCAGGATGGCCCCTACCCCAAATGGTGAGGCGTCACACGTCACAGTCAAAGGTAGTGTCTCGTTATACTGAATTAGTACTGCCTTTGAGGTAAGGAGGTCTTTTACTTGCTGGAAGGCGTGTTCCTCCCGACGTCCCCAAATTCAGGATGCCCTTTTATCGAGTAGTCTATGGAGGGGCTCAGCAACAGTCGCCTTCTGGGGTAGGAAGATGTTATAAAAGTTAATAAGTCCCAGGAAGGCTTGGAGGTCGGTTTTGTTTTTGGGTCTTGGGGCGTTTTTGATAGCTGCCAATTTTTTTTCTGTAGGGTGGATTCCTTGCTTGTCAAGGAGGTAGCCAAGAAACTCCACCCTTTCTGTGCAAAGCTGGTACTTTTCCTTCTTAACCTTGAGGCCAGTGTTTTTGAACCTCTGTAGGACTGTTCGGAGACATTTTTCTAATTGGTTTTTTGTGGGTGCTGCTATTAATACGTCATCAAAATAGGGCATGACCCCTTTTATCCCTTGTAATAGTCGCTCCATCAGGCTTTGAAAGATGCCTGGGGCTACGCTTACACCAAACTGGAGCCTGTTGCATTTGAATGCACCATGATGTGTGACTATAGTTTGGGCTTCTGCAGTCTCAGGATCAACTGGTAGCTGTTGATACGCTTGGGCCAGATCTAATTTTGCGAATATTTTGCCACCCCCAAGTGAATGCAGGAGATGTTGAACAACTGGCACTGGGTAGGTGCTCTGCTGTAGTGCGTGATTGAGGGTGGCCTTGTAGTCACTGCAGATTCTTATGGACCCGTCAGGTTTTATGGGGGTGACAATTGGTGTCTCCCATCGGGCATGGTCAATAGGTTCTAACACACCTTGTGCAATTAATTTGTCCAGTTGCTCGTCAATTTTGGATTTAAGAGCAAAGGGAACTCGGCGTGGCTTTAGATGAATGGGTGCTATGTCGGGGCGAAGATTAAATGAAATAGGGGACCCCTTGTACTTGCCTAGGCTTTCGTTGAACACTTCTCGGAAGTCGTGGACGAGGGCCGCCTCCCAGTCATTGTCTTCAGTGTGATGGATGCCAGCCATTCCGATTCCTAATGGCGCAAACCACTGAAGACCCAATAGACTTGGCCGGTCTCGGTCTACGACGGTGAGTGGTAGAATTTGCCTTATGTCCCTTGAACGAGACCTGCACATGGCGGGTACCTGCGACTGGAATCCGGTTGCCTTGATAGTCTTTCAGTATGAGTCTCTGACTGCTGAGGTCTTGGCGTCGGATGTTGGGGATTAGCTGCTTGAGTGTTCTCCAGGATACCATGGATAGAGATGACCCAGAGTCGACTTCCATGTCGCATGGTTTGTTTTCAATCGTGACCTCTACTCGGATCTTTTTAGCGTCAAGTGATGAAGCGTGGCTGATGGTGATAGTTTGATGAGCCTCAACTCGTCTGGGGGCATCGTTAAACCTTCGGGGTCTGCTGTACCAGTTCCACTGGTTGCTAGGGCAGTCCCTCTGCATGGTGGCATTGCCATCGTTTCTCTTTGGGCTGCTCCCTCTCCATCTGGGGCTGGAATTTCTCTTGTTTCTGCATACCTTCGCGATGTGTCCCCGTTTCTCACAAAAACGGCATATGGCATCTAAGAATCTGCATTCGGATTGGGGATGGTTTCCCCCGCATCTGGCGCATTGGTAGTTGGCTTTGCAACCCCGCTGGTCCCGTTGCTCATGTTCTGACCGGAGCCTGTGGACTTCTTCTTCCTCGCTGTCTGAGGATGACTCGCCGTCTTTGTGATGGGTGGTTGATGTGTACTTGTCTGAAGGTTTTCCAGCATTATTGGTGGGTTGGCGGTTGGTCCTGCTGGTTCAACGCATTTGTGCTGCCAATTTATGAGTAGTTTCGGCTGCTGTGGCATCTGCTATGGCATCTGCAAGCGAGATGTCTTCCTTGGCCATGATCTTGCTCTGGACGGTGGGGTTTCTGAGGCCAAGGACAATGCGATCTCTCATGGCTTCTTCGAGGTTGGCAAAACCACACAAACCACCCAGATTCCTCAGGTCTGCCACAAAATCCCCAACGCTCTCACCTTCACGGTGGTCCCTCTGGTAGAACTCATGCCTGCGAATGAGAGTTGGCATGGCTGGGGCATAATGGTTGTGCAGGATGGGAGCAAGGGTATCCCAATCCATGGTTTTAACTTCAGCTGGCTTGGCTAAGGCTTTAGCCATCTTAAAAATGGCTGGTCCACAATAGGTTAGAAAAACGGCTTGTTTCTTGCTGGGCGTGGCATCTTTGAGGTTGTTGGACTCCAGGAACATTTGAAATCTGTCCATGTATGAGTCCCAACCTTCGCTAGCTGGATCAAATGGTGCGGGTGGTATAGCGCTGCTGGCCATGTCGCCGTCGTTGTGCTCTGTCAGCCTCGTGCTCCTTTGGCTAGCTCAATTTCAATAGCTTTCGTTGCCTCCGCATCCCATCCTCGTCGCCAGTGTTATATCTGGGAGGACGGTTCAAAAACGGAGGCAAGACTCAGATAGTAACTAAAGCTCTTTATTTGTGACTTCAGATCTGAGCAACTAACCCCAGCCACAGCAGCCCCTTATATAGGGCTGGCTGCGGCTAGGCAGCCAATGAAGGCGATTTGAGTTTGCCACTCTTGGCAGGGCCAATCGCCGCAGCCCGTTTACTGGCCAATCGCATCAGTCGATGGCGACCAATCACGATCGGCTTTCAGCGGGCCAATCAGATTTGCAGGCTACGAGCCTGCTAGTCCGGAACAACCACTATCTTACAAGGGAACGAAAAAAGTTCACAAAAATTTGTCGATCATATTTTGACAATATAGATTTCTACAAAATATAGTTGAACAACAGAAAAAAGGAGATTTATGAACTCCCTGAAAGCAACAGGTTGGTTATCAGAAACATCAATTTGTCAAGAAGAAAATTGTCAGGGTCATCCTCTCCCAGGAAGCCCAGACAGGAAACCTGAGCTAGGCCCACTTTGCTGTAATGCTGCACTGACAGGATTTGGGGAGTCAGAAAGTACAAATCTCCCCCCGACCTTTTTTTTATGCAGCTGAAGGGTTTCTCCTCCTATCTGGTTCTTCCCCAAGCAGAATCTCTCCTCCACCCCCCAAAAGTCATTCCCTCCTATCACTGCCCTTTCTAAATGGGTTGTGGGAAAGGGGGGGATATAACTTATGTGCTCTATGCAGGTCATCCTCACATATTATTTCATTTCCCAAATACATTATGGAAATACTGCTGATATAACTCGATCTCAGGAAAGAGTAATAAACAATTTTGTGATGTGATCAGAAACCCAGTTAAGTGAGGGGTGGATGGTATGATAATTAAGTGGATAAAAACTGATTTTAAAATGGTACTCAAATAATCTTTAGATTTTTTTATCTTTGTCATGAAAGTGGGAAGATACAACATTTTGTCGTTAGGTCATCAATTTTTCTAATAGGGTTGATAAATCGCTATTATACAAGATTTATAACAATTCTCAGGCAAATATACTTTTATGTTATTTAAACATTACCAACTTTCCAGAAAAATATTTCTGATTTCTTCTAGAACCAACTGTATGACGAAAAAGCAATAGAAAAGTATCTGGGTTTTAGGATTTGATAAATTATACTGTCTCATACAAGAACATTAATGATGCACTGGATGAAGAATTGTGCCAAGCTTGATAAGTATGCAAGGGAGCCAGTTTGCTCTACTGGTGAAGCCCCCGAAGTAGAAAGCAAGAGGCTGTGAGTTCAAGTCCCGCCTTGGTCATGAAGCAGACTGGGGGATTTGTGGCCAGTCTCTCAGCCCAACTCAACTCACAGGGTTGTTGTTGTGGGGAAAATGAACACACAACTACTCATTGGTACTCAGCCCCCATGGCTTCTGCAGGGAAGGGCTTTTAAGGATGGGGGATGAGTTAGTGCACTTAGTGAACTCAAACAAGGTCTCAAAGATCTGGAAATCCAACAAGATGGGGCTGCTCTTCCCAAGAATGTTTATTTGAGCAGCCTTTAGAGCAGCGAGATATTTATATCAAATAACCCTGCCAAGAGTCCAAAGGGAATTAACCTCCGAGAGCTGCAACGGACTTCCCAGAGCCGTTTCAGGAGGCCGATACAAAGAAAGAGCACCTGAGCTGAGACTGGGCCCCTGAGGACAAGGGGCCACTCAAACTGCAGCTCACGCAGAGGTGGTATTCAACCGGTTCTCACCAGCTCAGGTGAACCGGTGGTCATCCCTGGTTGGCCAGACCCCCAAACCAGGTCACCCATGTTGTAGAGCGATGGTAAGGAAGAGGCATGAGACCAGAGCGTACAACTAACAAGGCTTTATTGCATAGAATAAAGGGTTGTCGCGTCTGCTTGCTAACTTGCAGACCAGCGGGCGACAACGGGCTGGCTCTGCTCGACAGCCGGCTTTTATAGCCGACTGCCAAACGGAGCCAACCAATGGGAGCGGCTGGTGCTCCCGCTCAAACAGCGGACCTGGCTGGAAACTCCAGCCAGCTCCACAGACATAACACTCCTTTCCCCCAGCTGGGAACATGCGTAGTCCTGTAAGTAAATGGGTTGTCTGCGCTGGCGACCAGAACGTCGCAGTTCGGGTGAACTGTTGGCTGATGACAAGTCCGGGCCCTCGGGACAAGCCTCGGCGGTCGTTGGGGCATGGGCTTGCCCTGGTGTAGTGTTCCGCGAAGCCAGCGAATCCCTTGGCTCGGGCTGACCCAGGCAAGACTCGAGATCCGGTTGGCAAACTGGAACGCTCGGCTGCTGAGTCGGTGATCCCAGCCGGAAACTCGGGTTCTCCAGCAAATCTTCCTGTTCGTCGGGGAAGACCGGGTCCCTCAGGGAGCTTCCGTCTGGCACCGGTAGGGAGATGTTGGTGCTGGCAGGCCGGGTTGGGTTGGTATCAGCCGCACGTCACCTTCTGAGTTGGTCCACGTGCCTCCGCCACAGGTGCCCATCTTCCAGGAGGACCCTGTAGGATCTTGGACCCGTGATGGACACAACTTGACCCGGCACCCACAAAGGATCCCCCGCATAGTTCCGGGCGTATACCAGGTCTTGCAAAGCAAAGTCTCTGACCAGACTGTCAGACCCTAAAGGGGTGTCTGGGCAATAGTGGGGGTGTAACCTGTCCAGGGTGGTCCTAAGATGTCTCCCCATCAAAAATTCGGCGGGAGATTTGTTAGTCGTGGTGCAAGGCGTTGTGTGTTGGCTGAGCAGGAAACGAGACAGTTTAGAGTGCCAGTTTTCCTGGCCAAACCTGGCGAGTGCCTCCTTGGCTGACCTAACTGCTCTCTCTGCCATCCCATTGCTAGCGGGGTGAAAGGGAGCTGTAAGGACATGCCTGATGCCCAAATTAGCCACATACATACTGAACTCACATGATGTGAACTGCGGGCCATTGTCGGACACCAGTGTGTCTGGCAGTCCATGGGTGACAAATAAACGGGTCAGGGCTTTGACTATTGCCTGGGTGGTGGTCGTGGGAAGCAAGGCCACGTCAATCCACTTGGAGTAGGAGTCCACGACCACCAAGAAGGTCCTGCCGTGCACTGGCCCAGCCAGGTCGATGTGCAGGCGAGACCAAGGGGCACTGGCACTCTCCCATCTGGTGGGCGTGGCAGCTGGCGGGGCGGCCCTGGTTTCTTGGCAAGGTTGGCAAGAGCTTACCCAGTTGGCGATTTGGGCATCCATGCCGGGCCACCAAACGTAGCTGCGGGCCAACGCCTTCATTCTTACGATGCCCGGATGACCCTCGTGAAGCACCTTCAGGATGGGTACTCGCAGGGTGGTTGGGATGACCACTCTTGTACCCCACAATAGGCATCCCTGTAGCCTCGACAGTTCCTGCTGGCGGGTTTTAAAGGGGACAAAGTCAACTGTACATTGAGATTCCGGCCACCCCCTTCCCACCCAGTCCAGAACCTGGGCGATTATTTTGTCTTTTTTTGAGTGCGCCGCAATGTCCTCGGCTGTCACTGGAAGTTTGAGTTCGTTGACCTCAAAAATGGCGTGAATTGGAGCTGGGTCCTCGACTGGAACTGGCAGGGGGCAGCGACTGAGAGCATCGGCGTGACTCAAGTTCTTGCCGGGACGATGCACCAACTTGAATGAGTACGCAGCCAGGAACAAAGTCCATCTGGTCATTCTGGGTGAGAGTACCTGCGGGGTTTGCTTATCACCAGATAAGAGTCCTAGGAGAGGCTTATGATCAGTCACAAGCTCAAAGTGGTGGCCAAACAAGAATTCGTGGAACTTTTTAACTGCAGCAACCGCGGCCAGGGCCTCTTTATCGATTTGGCTGTAGTTTCTCTCCGCTGCGGAAAAGGTCCTAGAAAAGAAGGCAATTGGTGCCTCGGAGCCGTTGGGAAGTCTGTGGCTTAGGACGGCCCCAATCCCAAAAGGGGATGCGTCAGCAGCCAGGACCAGGGGAAGGCGTTGATCGAACTGGACTAAAACTGCTTCCGATGTGAGTAAGGATTTGACTGACTTGAAAGCATGGGCTTCTTTGGGTCCCCAATGCCAGGGTGAGTCTTTATCTAAGAGTCTATGTAGGGGTTCAGCGACTGATGCTTTGTGCGGGAGAAATGAGGCGTAAAAGTTTAGGAGCCCCAGGAAGGCTTGTAGTTCAGTCTTGTTGGTTGGTGTGGGTGCCTCATGGATGGCCTTCACCTTGGACTCAATTGGGTGGATGCCAGAGGCGTCTATCCTATAACCCAGAAAGTCCACCTGCCTTGTGGCGATGGCACACTTCTCCCTTTTAAGTTTGAGGCCATGCTGCCTAAACTTCTCTAGCACTGTCCTGACTCTCTGAATGAGTTGTGGTCGACTGGTTGCTGAGACTAAGATGTCATCGAAATACGGAACAACTCCTGGGAGACCTTGGAGAATCCGTTCCATGAGTGATTGGAAAATACCTGGGGCCACACTGACCCCAAATTGGAGGCGCCTACATTTGAATGCCCCTCTATGCGTGACTATGGTTTGTAATTCGGCTGTGTGATCGTCAACGGGGAACTGTTGGTATGCCTGGGACATATCTAGTTTGGCGAAGATGGTACCGGGTTCGAATGTGTGTAACAGGTGCTGAATGACAGGGACAGGGTATGCGCTGACCTGTAAATAACGGTTGAGCGTGGTCTTATAGTCTGCGCAGATTCTTAAAGTACCATCCTTCTTGAGTGGGGTGACTATGGGGGTCTCCCATTTGGCAAAATCAGTAGGTTCTAACACCCCTTGCTTGAGTAATTTATCTAGTTCTGCGTCCAATTTGGGACGGATGGCGAAAGGCACCCTGTGAGGCTTAAGGTGGAGAGGGATCGCCTGGGGGTCTACAGAAAACGAGATGGGGGTGCCTGAATAGCAACCTAGCTCGCTGCTAAATACATCAGAAAAATCAGAAAATAATGCATCTACGTCAGAAGTTGAGACAGCATGGATCCCTGTTACGCTAAGGCCGAGGGAAGGAAACCAATCAAGTCCCAACAGGCTGGGGAGGGCACCATTAACAACCACTAGAGGCAAATGGCCTTTAAAGGTTTGGAATTGAACAAGGAACTTGCCTTTCCCGAGGACAGGAATGTTCTTGCCCCAGTAGTCCCGCAGCGTCAGGTGGCATTTTTGCAGCTGTTTCCTTGATAGTCTGGGCTGGATCTTCTTCAGGGTGTCCCAGGAGATGATTGAGAGCGCAGATCCCGTGTCTACCTCCATCCTGCAGGGTTTACCTTCTAGGGAAACAGAAATTTTAATTTTATCAGGGGTTTGGGAAGTATGGTTAGCGTGGTAGCAGGTATAGCAGTCCTCCACTTGCCTTTGGGAAGTAGAAGGTGGTGGAGGTCTTTGAGGCAAAGAGCACCCTGCTTGGCAGACTCTAGCGAGGTGACCCTTCCTTTGGCAGTTCAGGCAGGTGGCGTTTCTAAACCTGCAGGATGCCCTAGAGTGGGAGCCTCCGCAGGTTAGGCACATGGGAGGTTGTTTGGGGGTGAAGTTGTTTCTCTGCCCCGCTCCTACCTGTGAAGGCTTTAGCTGCTTAAGACGGTTAATGTCTGATGAGTCTGTGGGGTCTTCTTCACTGAGCACTTCTTCTGAGTGGATGGTTGGATTGCTGGGCTTTAATGGAGTGCCCTGAATCTCGGCTGCTGACTGGGCAGTGAGTTCAGCAGCCAGGGCTTCCTCCATGGCTAGGGACAGATTCAGGTCCTTTTTTGCCAGCAGACGTCTCTGGAGTCTCAGGTCTCTAACCCCACAGACGATTTGATCCAGCAGCATGTCTTCCAAATAGTCTTTGAAACCGCACTGTAAGGCAGCTGTCCTCAGGGCGGCCATGTACTCATTGATCGACTCCCCCTCTTCCTGTTTTCTGATCCTGAAGGCATACCTTCTGGCGATCTGGGACGGTTTTGATGCGTAGTGATTGGAGAGTAGTTCTTGTAATTCGTCCCATGTGACGCTTCTGATGGCGCGTGGTGCAACTAACGCTGTAGCGGTATCGAAAACGGCAGCCCCACAGTAGCTGAGGAAATATGACTTTTTTCTATGTTCCGCAGCGTCAGCTAACCCGATGGCATCGAGGAAATGGCTGAAACGATTTTTGTAGGAGTCCCACGTTTCCTCGTTTGGCTTGAAGGGCGGGAATGCTGGATTAGCATTCATCGTGGGCGATGCCGGGTTCGTCTACTTCAGTCGTCTTTGAAATCGCGCTCTTAAAAGAGCGCAGGCTGTGGCTGTCTCTCTGGGCTACGTAGCTCTTTTTGAATTTCGCGCTCTTGGTGAGCGTTGGCGGCCGCGGCTATGGTGCCTGTGGCTCGCTTCAGTGACTGCAGCTCAAGTAATGGCAGTTTTGAATTTCGCGCTCTTTGTGAGCATTAGCGGCTGTGGCTACAGCGCTCGTGACTTCGCTCACAGTGATTTACAGCTCTTAGGACAGACTTGTCTGGTTTGCCTTCGACCATCCCACCTTCGTCGCCAGTGTTGTAGAGCGATGGTAAGGAAGAGGCATGAGACCAGAGCGTACAACTAACAAGGCTTTATTGCATAGAATAAAGGGTTGTCGTGTCTGCTTGCTAACTTGCAGACCAGCGGGCGACAACGGGCTGGCTCTGCTCGACAGCCGGCTTTTATAGCTGACTGTCAAACGGAGCCAACCAATGGGAGCGGCTGGTGCTCCCGTTCAAACAGCGGACCTGACTGGAAACTCCAGCCAGTTCCACGGACATAACAACCCGCTTGTCCCAGTTGCTCTCCTAGCTTTCCCTACCACATGGTGGCTGTGGCGCAGATCGGGGAGATGTCCCAGAGCTGTTGGACATGCACACTGTGTGTGCAGCCGCTACTCATGCAGTGTGCATGTGCAGCAGCCCTGGGACATCCGCCTATCCGCCCTCCCTTCCAGAGCACATTTTCTTACTTCTCCCAGTGGATGCACCTCCTCCAGTCCAGCCCGGCCCAGCCAGTCAGCAGGTGAGTGGGCGGATGTCCCGGGGCTTCTTGGCCCCCTTGTCACAATATGTTTGCAGGAGCACCTCAGGCCAGCTGAGCCAGGAACCGCCATTCCCAGGCTTCTACTCTCCCGTGCTTGGTCGACACCTCTTCACCTTGCCTGAAGCAGCTAGCCCTGCCCCTCACCCTCCCCTCCCTCACCTGGCCTGAGAAGGGAGGGGCGACAGTGGGGGATAGCGAAGAGGCCAGGTCCCCATCTTTCCCTCTCTCTTCCCCACTCTCTCTCTCTCTCTCTCTCTCTCTGTGTGTGTGTGTGTGTGTGTGAGAGAGAGAGAGAGAGAGAGACAGAGAGAGAGAGAGCGGGGAGGGGGCAAGAAAAGAAAGAAAAAAAGAGCAAGCAAGAAAGAGGGAGAGAAAGAGAGATAGAAACATGAAAAGAAAGAAAGAAAGAAAGAAAGAAAGAAAGAAAGAAAGAAAGAAAGAAAGAAAGAAAGAAAGAAAGAAAGAAAGAAAGAAAGAAAGAAAGAAAGAAAGAGAGGGAGAATGGAGAAAGTGAATGAGATATATGTATGGATAGATAAATACAAGGAGGGAGGGAGAGAGAAAAAAAGGAGAGGAAGGAAGGACACAAACCCTGGCTTCAGAAGACTCTTTGAAGTAGCACAGCAATCTAGGGCTGGCATGCAATGGAACTCGGAGGTCATCTAGTCCAACCCCCTGCTCCAGCAGGAGGTCCTTACAGAATCAAAGAATAGCAGGGTTAGAAGTGTGTGTGTGTTTGTGTTTATGGTTCTCAAAACTCCAAAAACAGGTCAAGGAGCTCTGAGGAGATCAGTCATGCTAAGCAACTGGTCATTAAGCAAGGACCAATTGTATTTGGTTTGCCAGTCACATGGCCCCCTGGCCAAGCACACTCAGTCACATGGCCACAAAGCCATGCCCATCTGGTCATGTGACCACCAAGCCATGCCCACAAATTGAAGTCATGCCCACAGAACTAGTAGTAAAAAAATTTGAATCCGACCAAGTGAGTTCACAGCCTGCTATGTGGCATCTCCTATCAGGACTCAGGGATTCACTTTGTGACGCCTCTCCTAATAAAATATCCGGGAAATACGGAACTCTTTTACGTGCAACTGCAGTTCTCAGATCAGTAGGAAGGAGTTTCTCTGAAGGGGGCCAAATTCTGTTCTAACGTAACGCAAAATTATGTATTTATTTATTTAGGACATTTATATTGCCACATATTCGCACATGACTCAGCATTAGGCAGACTCTAACTGCCCATTGACTGTCGTTTATTTTTATTTTTCTCCATTATTATTATTATTAATTGTAATGCTGGTCTCTGACTGTACTAAAAGTGGATTGGATGAAGGAGGAAGGTGTGTTGGAGACATTTACCATCTTGATTTATCTGTAAATGAATACATGTTTATGAAAACAATCCCAAAATCGTACTTGACTGCAACCTGAAACTGAGTCTTGAGAGAAGACAAGGAGGAGATTATGAGAGCAGCTTCTCCAACTTACAAAATCTCTCAGTTGGACAAGGGAGGATTCAACACTCTTCCAATGACGGAAAGAAGTGTTGGGAGTTAAAATCCTCCCCTCTCCTAGGACAATGAAATGTTTTAGGATAGACTAAAAAGGGAGAATATATTTCTCCTAAAAAGAAAAGTCGAAACTCAGAGAGGCTGAAACTCAGGCCCCCTCCCACCTTTGCTAATGGACTATTACTCTGGCGTAGGCCAGTCTATTTTACATAACAAAGATCTACTCCAGGTAAAGCTATATAGGAATTGCCCAAAGCCCTTTCATTACATCACCATCATCCAGCCAGGCTCAACCAAGCCTGGGACTCAGGACAGCCTACAGAGTTGGCCTGCATGGCCCCATGGGAGTCTGACAACCGATCAAAATACAAGCTCAAATTCAAATTCCAACAGAGGGCATAAAACAATTACACTCTCAGCATCTCAGCCCTTCTTTCCTCAACCAATGCATGTCCTCCTGTCCACCATTAAACCTTCTTCCAAGCAGTCACCGTGTTTCCAGCGTCTTTCTTCCCCACTTGGAACTGAACCCAGAAGGAGCTTTCTTCCAACAGAGGCCGAGCAAGCTGGGGCGGTCTTTGTCCACGACTGTGAGTGGCAATACCTCGGTGTGGTTTTTGAAGGTGACTTTGAAATGTCCGATGCCGGCCACAGGGATGCGGTTTCCCTTTTAGTCCTTCAGGATTAGTTTCTGGTCGTCTAGCTCGTTGCGGCAGATGGTTGGTACTAGGCGCTTGATTATGCACCAAGAGACCATGGAGAGGTAGGACCCGGAGTCCACTTCCATCTCGCAGGGCTGGTCCTCGATGCTCACCTCCACGTGTACCTTTCGGGCATCCATGGTTGATGAGTGGCCGATGACAACCGTCTGGTGGGTTTCTTCGCGCCGCTGTGCTTCGCTGAGTCATCTGCTATGGCTGTCGTGGCTCCACGGCTCTCGGTTTGGCGGTCTCGGTGCCTGGGGGGGTGCTGTCTCGTCATCCGGGGCGGTTACCTCATTGTTGCGGGCTGTAGTTTTTCTTGTTCCGGCACACCTTGGCGATGTGCCCCCGCTTCTCGCAATGCCGGCAGATGGCGTCGAGGAACCGGCATTCGGAACGGGGGTGATCGCCGCCGCAGCCGGCGCAATGGAACCCCGACTTACGTCCCCTTCGGTCCCGCCGGTCGCGCTCAGCCTGTAGCCGATGGATCTCCTCTTCCTCGTCCTCAGTGCCGGATTGTGGGTTGATGTCGCCATGATGTGTGGTTGTTTCTTGGCGGCTGGCTTCTCTGGGCTTCGCTGGTGTCAGGGTCGCTTCGTTGTTTGGCGGCCGTTCGGTTGTGTTCGCTTGCCGCATCCGGGCTGCTGATTGGCGGGTGGCCTCGGCTGCAGTTGCCTCGGCGAGGGCATCGGCGAGGGAGATGTCGCGCTTGGCCATCAGCCGGCTCTGCAGCATGGGGTCTCTGAGTCCAAGGACGACTCGGTCACGTAGCGCCTTGTCCAGGTTGGCAAACCCGCATAGACCTCCTAGGTTCCTTAGCTGGGCCACGAAGTCACCTATGGTTTTGCTCTCGTGCTGATCTCGCCAGTAGAAATCGTGCCTACGGATGAGTATGGGCACGGCAGGGGCATAATGGTGGCACAAGATGGGCTCGAGGTCAGTCCAGTCCATTTCTTTTATGTCGGCGAGCTTGGCCAGCGCCTTGGCCATCTTTAATACTGCGGGGCCACAGTGCGTTAGAAACACGGCCCGTTTCCTCTGCCCGTTGGCGTCTTTGAGATTGCTGCATTCCAGGAACATCTGTAAGCGATTGCTGTACGATTCCCAGTCATCGGTGGCTGGGTCAAACGGAGCGGGTGGCGGGGTGCTGCTGGCCATCTTGTGGGTCGTTGCGCTCTATTTGCCACGTGCTGGTTGGTTCCTCACCTCACGATCCCACCTTCGTCGCCAGTGTTAGATCGGTGGATCGGGTCACATAAAGAGGCGAGACATGGTAGTGAACATTCAGCTCTTTATTATAGTTTCAGAACAAGGACAGCAAATGCTTGCGAGCCGCTTGGCTTTATACAGCCGGCCGGCGGCTCGGCAGCCCATGGCAGCACTTTGAATCTCCCACGATCAGCTCGGCCAATCGCGGTAGATTCTTAGCGCTCCAATTATAGGAGTTCAGTAAGCCAATCACGTTGCGGTTGGGTGGACCAATTGGAATGCGAGTCTACAAGAATGCAAATACAGAACAGACTTCATCATGCTGGGAATTAAAGTTCCTTCATCTTCAACTTCCAAGTTTGGAAAATGCATGTCTATCTTTTTCCCTGAGGTGAGGAGTTAAAGCCCTGCACCAAGACTTGGCTAACTCACAGGTTGCTCAATCTGTTTTGTTTCTTTCTCTGTGTCTCCCTCCTTCCCTCTCCAGTGAAATACTAGAATATTACAAGGGAAAAAAGATACACGAAGAAATTGCCCAGGGATTATTTGGGAAAAAGTTGGAAAAGAAATCAACAGAAGGAAGCTGGAAACAAAGATTTATGGACACTGACTGTTGAAATTTACTATAAAGGACACTGGTTGCAATAAACTACTAGACAATTGGATTGGACATAAATATTAAAGAAAGGAAAATAAAAGAAGTAGTGTACAAAATGGGAGAAATGTGTGTGGAAATAAAATTGGAACAACAAAATACGAAGGAAATGATGAAAGAAAGCTTGGAAATGTACAGCATTATACTACAAAAATTAGAAATGGTAATGCAGATTAAAGAAGAACAAAGAGAACCAGAGGGGGAAGGAGTGCAATAAAGAGGAAACCAGCCCTAAAGAACAAGTGGAACAACATTAAAACAAGAAAAAAAAGAATTAAAGTTAAAAATGTGAGGTTTGATGTGATAATTAAAGGGGGAATTGTTTGGAAAATTAAACAAAGGGGAAGGAAACAGCAGAAGAGGGAATTACAGAGGAGAAATCAAGAGAGGGAGGGGGATAAAATAAATAATTGGAATAAGAAATGGAGAGAAATTATAAAGGAAAAAGGGGGAATTAAGAGAAAGGACTAGAAAATGATGGGAAGTGGAAAGCAAACAACAATGAAAAAAAATTATATAGTCAGGAGAATGAGAGACAATGGGTAGAAGAAGAAGAGGAAGGAGGATTCTGTAAGATAACGTGTCGTGATATATAAGAACATAGATTTAAAAATGGAAAAGAATGGAACTGATATTTTTCTTTTAAGGATTATTGTTAAACCAGACATAGATTTAATTGAAATAGATATGGAAATGGGAATTTATTGTAAGAATATTAATTTATATTTAATAAAGCAGTGAATAAAGTTAAAATGCAGAATTGTAATGGAAAGACTATTATCAGTTTCTAAAATTGAATAAATATTTTTGCAATAGATGATTTAGAATGTAATTGAGAAAAAAAATATCATGCGGAATCTCATACACACACACACACACACACACATACACATAAATACATGTGTGATGTGTAGTTGTTAGATTGTTATTAATGTAGAATGTGATAATTGGTAAAATGTGGTAAAACTTTATAATGATTTAAAGGGAATAAATTTGGGGGACTGGATAAGGCAAAAGGGTGGCAAGCTCGAATTGACAATTAAAGGGGACATCTGGATTATTAGAATTAGGATGGAACCTATTGAACAAGGAATGGAATAATAGTATGTGATGAAATTGCAAATGTGACAGATAAAAGTAAATATATGTACTGAATATAGAAATGAAATAAGAACCTTAGATAATACTGTAAAACAAGATATGAGAATATTTAAAGAAAAATTAAATAAGTTATATGAATTGGAATTGGATAAATGCAATGAATATAAGAATATTTGAGAATATTTAAAGGAAAATGGAATAAGTAATAATACAATATGAAATTGAACACGAAAGATGAATATGTAACTATGGTCATTTTGTATTGAAATGTAAAAACCTGGAACCACGCTGTTCACCAAAAAAGATGTTTTTTTAAAATATAAAAATAAAAAAATTATTAAAGCAAAAGAAAGGGAGGCAGGGGAACATGGGATATGGGTTTCTGCATCCCCAGGTCTCAAAGAAGGAGGTTGAAAGAGGATTTTGCATGTCTCCTCCATCTGCAACACGAAGCTCCTGAGTTTGAAGATTGCTGCTTCAAAGAGTCTTCTGAAACCAGGGTTTATCTCCTTCCTTCATCTCCCTTTTTTCTCTTTCCCTCCCTCACTCCTTCCATGTATTTAACTATCCATTCATATATCTCATTCACTTTCTCCATTCTCCCCCTTTCTTTCTTATTCTTTGTTTGTCCCTTCCTTCCATCTCTCCCTTTCTTTGTCTATCCCTTTTCTTCTTTTTGCTTCCTTTTTCTCTTTTCTTTCTTTCTCTTTCTCTTTTCTTTCTTGTCTTTCTCTTCCTCTCTCATTCACTCTTTTTCTCTCTTTCTCCCCTCTCTGTATCACACACTCTCTCTCTCTCTCTCTGCCTCTTTCCCTATCTTCCCCTCCCCCCCCCACTCTGTGTGTGTGTGTGTGTGTGTGTGAAAGAGAGGTGTAGATAAGTCTGACCAGGTCTGGTCTCTTTAAGAACCTCCCCAACTATGAACCTGCCCTTTCAGGGGACACTTTTCCCCAAGCAGGACGAAGCTTCTCTCCAATGAGATCAAAAAGGACCTTGATTCAAATTCATCTGAATTCAGGCCCTGGTCAACAGAATTCCCTTGTTCTTTCCTAGTTTGGGCACAAGGAGCAAACAAACCTGGAGCTCTTAGTGACACATTCCCCAGCCCTTGTCGGTTTCTCACCAGTTTGAAGGAGATACTAAACCATAGATGGTTCACAAAATGGAGCAGTGCAAGAAGATAAGGGTGATGGTAGGGGATAGTGAAGTAGCTGGTTCCCTATCTTCCCCTCTCTCTCCCCCACTCTGTGTGTTCGTTTGTCTCTCTGTGTGTGTATCTCAAAGTCACAGCTGGGCCAAGCCAGCAAGCTCTCCTTGGTGCTCTTCACTAGGTTGGATGGCCTGGAGCGACTGAGATCCAAGTGAGCAGTGCACCACAGGTTCACCTGATCTCCCACTTCTTTGGTGTTGGCTTTACGGAGCCATGGGGTGAGGCCTGGGCTGACATGTGACAGCAGTGCCTTTAGCTGCACCCACTTGTAAGAGTCCAAATGATCTGGCAAAGACACCGGAGTCGCTCAGGTAGACTTCCCCACTCCACAGTCCTCCTCCTGCAGAAAATGGCCATTCCCTGAGTTAAGAAGGCCAGGAGTTGCGCCTCGTCTCACTGAATTCCTAGGACTACCCCAATGGTCCCAATTCGGCGATATAAAGTCTCTGTCTTTCAAAATACGCCGGAATTTCTCTCCTGGGATCATCCCTGGGAAGAACCAAGAAGCCCCAAATGCCCAGATCTGCTGCTACGTCTCCATTTGGGTCCATGTAGAGTTTATAGTTTGAAATGTTGACAAACTCATTCTGCTCCAGGAAAGGATGGAACTAGAATGGGAACATGCAGCAATTTTAAAAGCAGAAAACTTTGTTTCTTATCCCAGACACTTTTTCACATTTGAATCTGTCTTCTGTAGTTGTCTAATTTAGGTGTTACCACTATTTTACAAATGAAGGAAAAAAGTTCACAAAAAATTGTCGATCATATTTTGACAATATAGATTTTGACAAAATATAGTTGAAAAACATAAAAAGGAGATTTATGAACTCCCTGAAAGCAACAGGTTGGTTATCAGAAACACTGATTTGTCAACAAGAAAATTGTCAGGGTAATCTTCTCCCAGGAAACCCAGACAGGAAACCTGAGCTAGGTCCACTTCGCTGTAATGCCGCACTGACAGGATTTGGGGAGTCAGAAAGTACAAATCTCCCACCGACCCTTTTTTATGCAGCTGTAGGTGTCCTCCTCTTATCTGCTTCTTCCCCAGGCAGAATCTCTCCTCCACCCTTCAAAAGTCATTCCCTCCTATCACAGCCCTTTCTAAATGGGTTGTGGGAAAGGGGGGGATATAACTTACATGCTCTATGCAAGTCATCCTCACATATTATTTCATTTCCTAAATACATTATGCTGATATAACTTGATCTCAGGAAAGAGTAACAAACAATTTTCTAATGTGATCAGAAACCCAGTTAAGTGAGGGGTGGATGGTATGATAATTAAGTGGATAAAAACTGATTTTAAAATGGTACTCAAATAATCTTTAGGTTTTTTTTAATCTTTGTCATGAAAATGGGAAGTTACAACATTTTCTCGTTAAGTCAGCAAGTTTTCTATGTTGTCATTAATATAATAGGGTTGATAAATTGCTATTACACAAGATGTTATAAACAATTCTCAGGCAAATATACTTTTATGTTATTTAAACATTACCAACTTTCCAGAATTACAAAGCAAGAGGCTGCGAGTTCAAGTCCTGCCTTGGTCATGAAGCAGGCTGGGGGATTTGGGGCCAGTCTCTCAGCCCAACTCAATTCACAGGGTTGTTGTTGTGGGGAAAATGAACACACAACTACTCATTGGTACTCAGCCCCTGTGGCTTCTGCAGGGAAGGGCTTTTAAGGATGGGGGATGAGTTAGTGCACTTAGTGAACTCAAACAAGGCCTCAAAGATCTGGAAATCCAACAAGATGGGGCTCCTCTTCCCAAGAATGTTTATTTGAGCAGCCTTTAGAGCAACAAGATATTTATATCAAATAAACCTGCCAAAAGTCCAAAGGGAATTAACCTCTGAGAGCTGCAACGGAGTTCCCAGAGCCATTTCAGGGGGGTGATACAAAGAAAGAGCGCCTGAGCTGAGACTGGGGCCCTGTGGACAAGGGGCCACTC
Source organism: Pseudonaja textilis (assembly GCF_049901715.1). Lineage (NCBI taxonomy): Eukaryota > Metazoa > Chordata > Lepidosauria > Squamata > Elapidae > Pseudonaja > Pseudonaja textilis. The sequence continues at coordinate 571,602 of NW_028262874.1, forward strand.
CAACTGCAGCTCACGCAGAGGTGGTATTCAACTGGTTCTCACTGGCTCGAGTGAACTGGTGGTCACCCCTGGTTGGCCACCCCCCCAAACTGAGTTGGCACTTGTCCCAGTCGCTTTCCTAGCTTTCCCTACCATGTGGTGGCTGTGGCGCAGATCAGGAAAATATCCCAGAGCTGTTGGACATGCGCACTGTCTGTGCAGCCGCTACTCATGCAGTGCGCATGTGCAGCAGCCCTGGGACATTCGTCTGCCTGCCCGCCTTCTTGGATCAAGTTTTCTTCCTTCTACCAGCAGATGCACCTCTTCCAGCCCGGCCCAGCCAGCCAGAAGGTGGGTGGGTGGATGTCCTGGGTCTTCTTGCCCCCCTTGTCGCGATATGCCTGAAGGAACCCCTTCAGGGCAGCTGAGCCGGGAGCCGCCATTCCCAGGCTTCTACTCCCCCGTGCTTGGTCAACGCCTCTTCAACTTGCCTGAAGCAGCTGGCCCTGCCCCTCACCCTCCCATCCCTTGCCTGGCCTGAGAACGGAGGGGCGACAGTGGGGGATAGCCAAGAGGCTGGGTCCCTATCTTCCCCTCTCTCTCCCCCAATCTCTGTGTCTCTCTCTGTGTGTGAGAGACACACACAAAGAGAGGGGGGGAGGGGGCAAGAGAAGAAAGAAAGAAAGAAAGAAAGAAAGAAAGAAAGAAAGGAAGGAAGGAAGGAAGGAAGGAAGGAAGGAAGGAAGGAAGGAAGGGAGGGAGGGAGAATGGAGAAAGTGAATGAGATATATGGATGGATAGATAAATACATGGAAGGAGGGAGGGAGAGAGAAAAAAAGGAGAGGAAGGAAGCACAAAAATCCTGGCTTCAGAAGACTCTTCGAAGCAGCACAGCAATCTAGGGCTGGCCTGCAACGAATCTCGGAGGTCATCTAGTCCAACCCCCTGCTCCAGCAGGAGATCCTTACAGAATCAAAGAATAGCAGGGTTAGAAAGTTCTGTGTATGTGTGTGTGTGCATGGTTGTCAAAACTCCAAAACAAGACAAGTAGCTCTGGGGAGATCAGTCATAAGATAGAACACTTGCTAAGCAACCAGCCATTAAGCGAGGACCAATTGTATTTGGTTTGCCAGTCACATGGCCACCTGGCCAAGCCCATCTGGTCACGTGACCATGAAGCCACACCCACAAATTAAGCCATGCCCACAGAACCAGTAGTAAAAAAATTTGAATCCCACCAGTGAGTTCATAGCCTGCTATGCGGCATCTCCTATCAGGACTCAGGGATTCACTTTGTGACGCTTCTACTAATATCTGGGAAATACGGAACTCTTTTATGTGCAACTGCAGTTATCAGATCAGTAGGAAGGAGTTTCTCTGAATGGGGCCAAATTCTGTTCTGCCGTAACGCAAAATTATGTATTTATTTATTTAGGACATTTATATTGCCACATATTCGCACATGATTCAGCATTAGGCAGACTCTAACTGCCCCTTGACCGTCATTTACTTTTATTTTTCTCCATTATTATTATTATTAATTGTAATGCTGGTCTCTGACTGTACTAAAAGTGGACTGGATGAAGGAGGAAGCTGTGTTGGAGACATTTGCCATCTTGAATTATTTGTACATGAATATATGTTTATGAAAACAACCCCAAAATCGTACTTGACTGCAACCTGAAACTGAGTCTTGAGAGAAGACAAGGAGGAGATTATGAGAGCAGCTTCTCCAACTTACAAAATCTCTCAGTTGGACAACGGAGGATTCAACACTCTTACAATGACTGAAAGAGGTGTTGGGAGTTAAAACCTTCCCCTCTCCTAGGACAATGAAATAGTTCAGGATATACTAAAAAGACACAATACATTTCCCATAAAAGAGAAACTCAGCCCCCCTCCCACCTTTGCTAATGGACCATTACTCTGGCCTAGGCCAGTCTATTTTACATAACAAAGATCTACTCCAGGTAAAGCTCTACAGGAATTGCCCAAAGCCCTTTCATCACATCACCATCATCCAGCGAGGCTCAACCAAGCCTGGGACTCAGGACAGCCTACAGAGTTGCCCCTGCATGGCCCCATGGGAGTCTGACAACCGATCAGAATACAAGCTCCAATTCAAATCCCAACAGAGGGCATAAAACTATCGCACTCTCAGCATCTCAGCCCTTCTTTCCTCAACCAAGGCATGTGCTCCTGTTCACCATTAAACCATCTTCCAAGCAGTCACCATGTTTCCAGCGTCTTTCCTCCGCACTTGGACCTGAACCCAGAAGGAGATTTCTTCCAATAGAGGCTAGACAGAAACTTCAGATCTGCTCCCTGTTATTCCGGAGCGTCAGTCAAGAGCAATTAGATGGTGCAAATCTCTTGACCTTTTGCAGCACAAGATGGTTGAGATGTTCCCCTCCTTCTTTGGGTTCCTTCTCCAAAGGATCTCAGATTAATGGATCCCTATCGGGACCCCCCCATACCTGCCATGGCTGCAGCTTCGGAGACCCCAACCTCTTTTCTCCGTCCTTCCTTCCCCTCCTCGATCTGGAGGAATAAGTGGCATTCATGGCCTGGACCAAAGTCTGAATGATACTGTAGCGATGACGGTCATTTAAGATCCATTTTCTGTTCCTTTTCTCCTGGGTCTCCAGTGGGGCTTTCTGGGTGCATCTTCTGCGGCCTTTGACAGAAAATACGTGCTTGGAAAGGGAACAGCGGAAATAATGATCCTGAAACTGATCTTATACAAAGAAATAAGGTTCAAAGGCAGAATCTGTTGGCCTTTTTTTATTCAGATAACCAAAATTCAAAATACTATGGATGTATTTGAGAAGTCTGTGCTTCTTTATTGTATACCCTACAAAACTTGTGAGGATCCAGACTTTCCCTTCAATGGGTCCTGGCAAATGCATAAGTGCTTCATGAAAAGGAGAAATTCTGTCCCAAATGTGAATAAATTCCATAAAGTAAACAAAGACATTGATTTGTCTCCACTTAGCAAGGGCCGCCCTGAGGGGTGCTACATGTCCAGTTGTTGTGAGAATCAATGTGATATAACAACACAAATTCCTTTCCTGACAAGCATCGGAGGGAAAGTCCTCATGAAATTCTCTCCATTTTCTGTGTCTGAAGCAAACAGGCCAATCAGGGTCCATCTGAAATGGAGGAGCAGCTGGACGATTGCTGGGTAGTGGAATCCTTCTTTGGGGAGCTTCTGGTGGAAAAAGGGGAATCTCCTTTTATCACTCAGAGCCTCTGAAGGAATTCCAGCAGTGATCTGAAAAAGTAATGAAGAATGCTGTGTTATAATGTGGTCCAGATAAACTCCAAAATATTACTTATTGACAAAGCCAATTTTGTTTTGATGAACATATCAGAACAGTTTGTTTCTTAGTCACGGTTTAAATATTTAAGACAGTTAAATATTTAACAAGAATGTATATAAATATGGAATGCAAAATCATATTAAATAAAAAACAATTAAAATGCAATGTAAATTTCTGTGTCACTCCTACAATTCCAACTATTAGGTTCAAGTTAGCAGATGTCAGATACAATGTTTGGATCTAAGATATAGGGCAATTTTATATGCTATTTCTGAATACTGAAACCTCTTTCTCAGCTTCTATATCCCAAATTCTTTGTGGAACAATTTTTCAGCTTCTTCTCCAGATGTACAAGAGACTAAGAGACCGCAACTCCTAACACAAATTGTCAGTTGTACAATCCAATAAGTCTTTAATTGAAATTTTGTCTGTTTTGGGACTCGCTTTAATTTTAAACCAATAATTATATACCCTGAATTTATACAAAGTAGAAATGTTATAAATTCATAACTTACTGTATCTCTGAGGGCAGGAGCTGAACTCCTTTTATTCACCCCAAAGATACTCTTCAGATACTGTGATCTCAATAATTTTTTATACATAGACAGGATTATTGCCAAATTGATTCCAATTGGATAAGGCAGATATTATTGATATGTGAAAATGAACATGCTAACTGAGGACCTCAAAACCTGGATAGTTTTTCAAGAGTTGAATATTCAGTAGAATATCCTCTATAGCGACCTTATGGCTCTTCAGGCCTTTAATGGTGAATTTGAAGATGAACATAATTGACTAAAACATAGATTATATGTTCCCTAATATTCCGAAAAACAGCTCTTGAATTCTATGAAGATATTAGATCTGTCGTTCATCCCCACCACCCCGCTCACCTTAGATAGAGAAAAACACACAGGTGCCTCCTAATGTTGACATCTGCATGGAGATGTCCATGGAAGCTTCATCAATCAGAGCCAGGAGGTTCTCCTTCCTCCCACAGCCGTAGTTGGGGACATTGGCTTCTCCAGTGGAAAGAATGTCCAGCAAGGCATCTGAAGTGCGGAAAGGACTCATATAGTTGTCATGGAAGTTGTAGCCCAGGGTGAGATTGTGCAGGAGCTGGGAATTCTTGCTGACCATTTGAATACCAAAAATTGATCTTAGGGTATTTGTTAGATCAGAACTCTTCCTATTGTAAAAACAATATTCATGTTATCATATATTCAATAGCAACCACAAATATTTTTAAAATATATAATCCTTCACAAACCTACTAAGCCTTAGGCCAACATTGATCCAAATCCAATGATGCAAATGAGAGAAGCAACTACAATTGTTTCAATTGTTACTTAAACAAAGGTAATTATTCAAGTGATAAACTCATGAACGGAACTGAGAAAGAAAATCATCTGGATTTCATTCAGGTTCTTTTAAAACTCCATCTTTGGATTTTACTCTCTTCCACAAAATAAGGCAAAAGAGGGAAACCGTGGAAATCAAAATCATTCAGGAAATTAGACAGGTCCTGAGGTACAAAAATAAGTGAAATAAGAAGAAAAGGAGTGTTAGAATTGCACATGGAGGGAGTGCAACTCCATCACCCTGCATGACTTACGAAGGAGAAGGTATGGAAGGAGGGCTATTGAAGGGCAACATTATAGGCGACGCATATATTTCAGTTGTGACCACACCAATGAGATGGTCCCCAGGCCTGTAAAAGCTCCATGGATTGTAGCCATCCTGTTGCTCCAAACTCAATGGACATTTCCTTCTCAGCTTCCCACAGACTGATGGGGACACCAGCAGCATCAGCAGCAGAAGCAGAAGGTCCATCATTCATGGCATTAATCAATCCACTTCCTTTTTCTAACACAAACAACAGGAACAGTTGGAAAAATGCAAAGACTCTGAGAAGTGCCAGTGGCTTTCCTGATCTAAACAGAGAATCACTCAGTTTCATCTGCAAAGGAGAGAAAGGTGCAATCAAGAGCAGAGCCTGTACCTGTCCCAAAACTTGGTCCCAGAGAGCTTCACCCAAGGAATTTATTCTTTTCTGACACAAGATCCTTTGCTTGTGGCTTCAGTCTAATGCCTGCATCAAAGTCAAAAACTGGAGATGTAGCATCACAGGTCTCAAAGGCCCAGATGGTCATAATTACAGTGAGAAGCAATTTCTCCTCTTGGGATCCTGAACTTTTTTTGGGCTCCATCTGCAGAGGAGAGGCTGGAATAAAACATGTTAGTAAAAATTACACATACACCCCTGGGATCATTGTTCTGTTTCGGTTGTGGTCCTTCCTTCCTGTCAGGGCAAGTCCAGAAAGTGATGCTGGGGAAGAGAGTTCAACACCCAGGAAATTGACTTCTGCTGTCCTTCAACATGGCTTCTTGTCTCCAGAGATTGCTGGGAAAGGTCACTCAGAGCTATGGGGTTTGGTGACATTTCAAGTTAATGCCATTTAACTCTAGTGTTGCCTGTCTTCTAATGACAATCGGCATCCTTGATCTCTGCCCAAGGTTAAGAGTAGACCCTTTTTGGAATTCTGTTTTATGTCATAATCCCATATATTGATCTTAATTGCAGCCAGTTTTAAAATTGCTTGTGCCTGAAATGAAATTTCATTTCCCATTTTTTCTAGCAATATTAATTTTGAGATAAAAGCTCATTAAGAAGCAGGAAAGTGACAACTTGTGGACTAGATCATTGGGTAAATAGGGAGAAAGTTATAGAATGGATGGAATTTTTTATTTTTATTTTCTTGTTATTCCTGTGTTATCTTACCATGTTCCTATAATACACCAAGATTCTTGATATTTTGATTTTTCTTATTTTTTTAAATAAAGAATGGACTGTAAGTTCTGCAGGTGCGATCTATCCATCCCTGTCTTTCTCTCTCTCTCTCTCTCTCTCTCTCTCTCTCTCTCTCTCTCTCTCTCTCTCTCACATCTACCATGTTTCTCACAAAATATGGGTGGGCCTTTTTTTTGACCCCGAAAAAACGGCCTAGCCATTTTTGGGGGGGTGACTTAATTTCCTCCCCCAACAAGAGCTGTCCATATGCATGTACCTCTCTACAAGTCTGTTTCTATCGACCGATGAAAGCTCCCCAAAGGCAGAGTCCCCAAACACTTGGGGGCAAGGCATGGCTGCCCGTGTCCTCTCGCCATTAGGCAATGTCTTTATGGCGAGGGGACATGGGCAGCCAAGCCACGCCCTGAAGTGGAGGGGGACTCTGCCTTCGGGGAGCTTTAATCAGACAATAGAAGTGGCCTCGTGGCGAGGGGAGTATGTGTGTTCGCTCACCCCAAGGCCGCTTCTACCGGCCGATCGAAGTGGCTGGTGATTGCCCTTGGGGAGCTTCCATCGCCCAAAGACACTGTCTAATGGTGAGGGGACACAGGCAGCCATGCCACCCCCTGAAGCGACTGGAGACTCTGCCTTCGGGGAGCTTCTATCAGCTGATGTTCTATTGGTAGATCGGGGTATTCTAGCCTAGGCTACCTGCAGGGCACTCCTAAAGGCAAGTTTTCTCCCCCCCCACCCCTGCCCTTCCCCCCATTTCTCTTCACCTTGTGTACTTCCAATGAATGATGTCAGAATTGGCAGGGAAACGCATGGTTTAAATAGGCCTAAATTTTGGGGGTGGGGCTTATTTCACCTCATGCTTAGAAATCAGGCTAGGCCTTCCTATTGGTGGATGCTGTTTTGTTGGAGAAACACGGTATCTATCTATCTATCTATCTATCTATCTATCTATCTATCTATCTATCTCTATTTATCCATCCATATCTATATCTCTATATCTCTATCTATCAACTATCTATATCTACCCATCCATGCCTATCTGTCTGTCTGTCTATCTATCTATCTATCTATCTATCTATCTATCTATCTATCTATCTATCTATCTATCTACCTACCTACCTACCTACCTCTCTATTTATCCACCCATATCTATAACTTTATATCTCTATCTATCATCTATATCTACCCACCCATCCATATCTATCTGTCTGTCTGTCTATCTATCTATCTATCTGTTAAGTTTGAGCAATGAGAGGCTGAACCAGAGCATGAGTGCAACAGTACTTTATTTACAAATAAAGGGCTGACCGTGCTTGCCAAGCCTGGAACTGGCTCGCAGCAATCAGCAGCCAGTTGGACCCCGCAGCCTGCTTTTATAGCTGGCTGCTGGGGAGAACTGACCAATGGGAATGGGGGAATAACGCCCACACAAGTGAGTGGACCTGAGTGAGAACTCCTTGAGTCCTCAGGACATAACACCCTTCCCCCAGATGCGAACACGCATAGTCCTTGAGGTAGATGGGGGTTTGTGTTGGCGCCCGGAGCGGCGCAACTCGGGAACATTGTCTGACTGTTCGGTATCAGTCTGTGAGCGGTTGAGCTGGCATAGTGTCGCCAACACTCTCTCTGGACTGGGCATCCTCGGAAACCACCGGGCTGGTTTCTGGAGTCAAACTCTCCTGGGTTGGATCCGGTTGATCAACTCTCTGGGTGCTGTTGTCCGGGTTTGGGCTGGACCGGAGCGACCGCTGGCGCAGACTGGTCACTGCGTGCGATGTGGCTGGGTGGCGGATGGGACGGTTCCCCTTCGACTGGAGACTCTGGATTCTTGTTTGCAAGGTTGCTGAGGCGCCTTCTGAGTTGGTCTATGTGTCTCCTCCAGACGCGACCATCCTCCAGCCTGACTCTATATGATCTCGGCCCGGTGGCGGCGATGACCTCGCCCGGAATCCAAAGTGGGTCCCCAGCGAAATTCCTTGCGAATATCGGCTCCTGTAACATAAATGTCTAACCCCGAAGTGGAAGCGAGGGGAGAGTCAGGGCAGTATTGTGGGTGCAGTCTATCTAATACAGTCCTCAGGCGCCGGCCCATCAGAAGTTCCGCTGGGGACTTATTGGTGACTGCACAGGGGTTGAGTGCTGGCTCATCAGGAACCGTGAGAGTTTGTGGTGCCAGTCATCTCTGCCAAACCTAGCGAGGGCCTCTTTGGTGGTCCTGACGGCCCTCTTTCAGCCAACCCATTACTCGCAGGGTGAAATGGGGCTGTTAAAATGTGGCGAATGCCTAGGTTGGCTGCAAAATGGCTGAATTCTACTGATGCGAACTGTGGGCCATTATCGGAGACCAAGGAGTCGGGTAGTCCATGGGTAACAAACAGGCGCGTTAACACGTTGGTGATTGCTAGTGTGGTGGTCGTGGATAGCTGCGCCACGTCTATCCACTTGGAATAAGCGTCCACGACCACTAGGAACATCTTTCCATGCACGGGCCGGCCAGATCGATATGGATTCTAGACCAAGGGTGCTGGCGCTCTCCCATCTGGTAGGGGTGGCGATGGGGAGCAGGACGGGATTCCTGGCAAATGCTGCAGGAACTTACCCAATTGACAATGTCCTCGCTCTAGACCCGGCCACCACACGTAGCTGCGTGCCACGCCTTCATTCTCACAATGCCGGGTGTCCCTCGGCAACGCCTCCAGGACTCGGGTGCAGCGAGGTCGGAATGATCACTCGAGTGCCCCACAGTAGACAACCCTGCAAACTGGACAGCTCCTGCATGCGAGTCTTAAAGGGTGCGAATTTGTTATCAACATTGCCTCCCGGCCACCCCCTCCTCACCCAGTCGAGCACCTGGGCGAGCGTTTGGTCTGCCTTGGTTTTGGCGGCGATGTCAAGGGCGGTGATGGGCAGGTCCAACTGGGTGATTTCAAAAATGGCATTGACAGGAGCTGGGTCTTCAGCCGGAGCGGGTAAGGGGCAGCGACTGAGTGCGTCAGCGTGTGATAGAGTTTTGCCCGGGCGGTGGATAAGTTTGTATGAGTAGGCCGCTAGGAAAAGCGTCCACCTTGTCATCCGAGGGGAGAGGACTTGAGGTGTCTGTTTGTCGCCGCCAGTAGGCCCAGGAGGGGCTTATGGTCGGTGACCAGTTCAAGAAGTGGCCAAAAGGAATTCGTGAAACTTTTCACGGCTGCAACAGCTGCTAGGGCTTCCTTGTCTATTTGGCTGTAATTTCGCTCCGTGGCCGAGAGCGTCCTGGAGAAAAAGGCGATGGGGGCCTCGGCGCCATTGGCGAGTCGGTGACTAAGGACCGCCCCAATTCCAAAAGGGGATGCGTCTGCTGCCAGTACTAAAGGAAGGTTGGGGTCGAACTGGATGAGCACTGCCTCTGACGTAAGGAGTGATTTGTGGCGTTAAACGCCTGGTCTTCTTTGTGCCCCCAGTGCCACGGTGACTTTTTGTCTAGTAATCTGTGTAGGGGTTCGCTACTGAGGCTTTATGGGGCAAAAGGATGCATAAAAGTTTAGGAGTCCCAAGAAAGCTTGTAGCTCCGCTTTGGAGGTCGGTGTGGGAGCTTCGTGGATCGCCTGACCTTGGACTCCAGGGGTGAATGCCAGAGGCGTCAATTTTATAACCCAGAAAGTCCACCTGTCTAGTGGCAATGGCGCATTTTTCTTTTTTTAACTTGAGGCCATGCTGTCTGAACCTCTCTAACACTGCTCGCACTCTCTGGAAGAGTTGGGGTCTGTCCTGGCCGAGACCAAGATGTCGTCTAAGTAGGGTACTACACCAGGAGGCCCTGTAGAATCCGCTCCATGAGGGACTGAAAAATACCGGGGCAACACTTACGCCAAATTGGAGACGCTTGCATCGGAAGGCACCCCTGTGATTGACGATGGTCTGAAGTTCTGCTGTTTGGTTATCAACAGGGAACTGTTGATATGCTTGAGACATGTCCAATTTAGCAAAAATACTGCCCGGTTCGAATGTGTGCAATAAGTGCTGAATGACGGGCACGGGATAGGCGCTAACTTGTAAATATTTATTGATTGTTGTCTTGTAGTCCGAGCAAATTCTCAGGCTACCATCTTTTTGAGGGTGTGACAATGGGCGTCTCCCACTTGGCGAAATCTGTTGGCTCAATGACCCCTTGTTTTAGTAGTTTATCCAATTCAGCGTCTAGTTTGGGTCTAATAGCAAATGGAACTCTCCGTGGTTTTAATCTGATTGGGACTGCCTGGGGGTCAACGGTGAACGAGATGGGGTTCCATTATAACACCCCAGCTCCTCGCTGAACACATCTGCGTAGTCAGCGAACAAGGAGTCAGTGTCTGAGGTTGAGACAGCATGGACTCCTGTTAACCCTAGGCCGAGGTGGGGAAACCAATCGAGCCCCAATAAGGTGGGTAGATTGCCGTTAACTACCACTAGAGGTAGGTGGCCTTTAAAAGCTCTAAAACTGACAAAGAACTTGCCTCTGCCGATCACGGGAATGGCCTTCCCTGGTAGTCCTTCAGACCGAACTGGCATCTCTGAAGCCGGGTAGTAGATAGACTGGGGTGGAGTCTCTTGAGGGTGTTCCACGAGATTATTGAGAGCGCTGACCCTGTGTCAACCTCCATGTGGCACGGTTTACCTTCTAGGAAACGGAGAGAGAAATTTTACTAACAGAGTGGCAAGTACGCCTGGCAAGGCGGTGCGTGCGACAGTTTAATACTTGCCTCTGTGGTCCCGAGTGCGAGGACGGGGGTCTTTGTGCAGCGCTTTGGGGGCTTGGCAGACTCTCGCAATGTGCCCCCTCTTATGGCAGTTGTTGCAAACGGCTCCTTTAAACTTGCAGGTGGCCCTTTGATGTGATCCCCACAGGCTAGGCACAGGGTGATGTGCTTGGGTGGACCGGTGTATTCTTGTTTGGCCCCTACCTGCGACCGTCTGTCATTGGTGAGGCGATGGACATCGTTCTCATCGTTGTGGCCATCCTCCGCTTCCACCTCTTCGGAATGGACTGGGAACGCTGCTAGCTTGGTGCTTGGGCCCTGAATTTCGGTGGCTGAGTTCGTAGCTAGCTCGGCTGCTAGGGCCTCCTCTACCGCTTGCGAGGTTGAGGTCTTTTTAGCTAGCAGTCGCCTCTGTAGGTTGAGATCCTTGACCCCACAAACCAATTGATCGAGGAGCATGTCCTCCAGGTATGTTCCAAACCCGCAGTGCAGGGCTGCTGTTCTGAGGGCGGCCATATATTGGTTGATGGTCTCCTTACTAGATTGCTTCCTCATTCGGAACGTGAACCTCCTGGCGATTTGTGAAGGCCTGGGAGCGTAGTGGTTTGTGAGGATCTCAAGCAACTCGGACCACGGAACGTTTTTAATTCTCTCGGCGCCACGAGTGCTGCAGCGGTATCGTAAACGGTGGCTCCGCAGTAGATTAGGAAATAGGATTTTTTCCGATGCTCTCCCGCATCCGACAGGCCGACCGCATCGATGTAATGATTGAAACGGTTCTTATACGATTCCCACTTCTCTTCGTCTGGTTTAAACGCCGGGAATACTGGATTGGAACTCATGGTGCTGGAACGGCTGGGCTACCTGGAGAAATCTCTCTGGGACTACGAACGCCGTGAGTTACTAGTGATATCAGCTCTGGAGAGGTTTTTTGCTACCCTCTCTTTCTCTCTCTCTGGGTTACCACGTTGGCTGCTGGCCGTTGGAGGTGTCTTGATTCGCGCCAAAAAAAAGTGGGCGTTAGTGACTCTCTACAGCGCTGTGCTGTGATTCCTACTCGGCTCGAAATTCAAATGACACCCATTTGAATTTCACGCCAAATGCAGAGCGGCTGCGGCTCGCAGCGCTTCACTTTCCCCGTAGCGAGGCTAACAAGCGGCTACAGACGCTTCTAACTATTTGACTCAGACCGCTTTCTCTGGCTGTGGATCTGCGTTTGCTCTTTTGATCGCTCGTTTCGCTAGCTGACCGCTCTCTGGCTGCGGATCAGCGTTTCCTGTTGCCAGCCGATCGCTCTCTGGGCTGTAGATCGGTGGCTAGTGACTCAGCGGTTGCAAGGTGCTTCTGGTAGCCATCCCATCCTCGTCGCCAGTGTTAAGTTTGAGCAATGAGAGGCTGAACCAGAGCATGAGTGCAACAGTACTTTATTTACAAATAAAGGGCTGACCGTGCTTGCCAAGCCTGGAACTGGCTCGCAGCAATCAGCAGCCAGTTGGACCCCGCAGCCTGCTTTTATAGCTGGCTGCTGGGGAGAACTGACCAATGGGAATGGGGGAATAACGCCCACACAAAGTGAGTGGACCTGAGTGAGAACTCCTTGAGTCCTCAGGACATAACACTATCTATCTATTTATCTATCTATCTATCTATCTATCTATCTATCTATCTATCTATCTATCTATCTATCTATCTATCTCTTTATCTATTTATCCACCCATCTATCTATCTATCTATCTATCTATCTATCTATCTATCTATCTATCTATCTATCTATCTATCTATCTATCTATCTATCTATCTATCTCTATATCTATTTATCCATCCATATCTATACCTCTATATCTCTATCTATCAACTATCTATATCTACCCATCCATGCCTATCTGTCTGTCTGTCTGTCTGTCTGTCTGTCTGTCTGTCTATCTATCTATCTATCTATCTATCTATCTATCTATCTATTGACCTACCTACCTACCCTCTCTATTTATCCACCCATATCTATATCTTTATATCTCTATCTATCATCTATATCTACCCACCCATCCATATCTATCTGTCTGTCTGTCTGTCTGTCTATCTATCTATCTATCTATCTATCTATCTATCTATCTATCTATCTATCTATCTATCTATCTATCTATCTATCTATCTATCTATCTATCTATCTATCTATCTATCTATCTATCTAAATATATATCCATTCAATTTACTGGTCACCCATCTTATCACAGGGAAACCCTACAAAGATGGTGGTGGTGCCCACAGTGCGGTGGATGGTGCAACCTGATTTCTAGTGACAGGATTTCTGGAGATCTGGTGGCTCTTCCTCTGTTGTGGGGATCTTCTACTGGGTGGGGGGAGGGATCTCTCTGACCTTCCCAATTTCTGGGGCCGAGACTTTCTATACTAAAAAACCTCCAAGGGGTTTGAAGGTGCTGTTGGAACTCCTTTGTTCCTGCTTTATTTGCATCCATTGTTCAGGGAGGATGTTTCTTCACTGGGGGAGATATTAATATGGACTTCTTGGTCTAGCAGGGGGAACTGGGGGGGGGCTGAGTGAGTGGGGGGGAACTAAAGGGACAGGCAGGCCCACCCTGGCAGGGAGGAGCAGAGGAAGGCCCATATCCCAGGTCCACCACTTGGAAGTTCTCCCCCTGAACCTCCCTCAGATTCTGCTCTCAGGGCCCGCAGACCAGATCCTGGGTGGCTCCAGGTTCAAGCTGTGGCTTTTCAGGGCCAGGTTGATGTGCAATGAGACTCTCTTCTCCTTCAGGAGGTTCCCAGCTGTGTCTGACCGAAGCCGGGTGAGGCTCAGAGGGGAGGAAGCCCCTCCTGGGTCAGGAATGAGCCCACTCCAACTTCTGGGTTTGTCCCAGGGAGACCCCAGAGGAGGGAAGGGGGGGCTGTGGTCATCCAGGGCTCCACTTGGACTTCTGGCTTCTCTCTGGGAGACTGCGAGGACCCCGGCCTGGTCAAGCATGTTGTGTGAATGGGGTCCTCGCCAGAAGAAAAGGGTACCCAACACAGGGAGTCCTTGACTTATGACCACAAATCAGCCCAACATTTCTGTCATTAAGGGAGACATCAGCCAAGTGAGTTTTGTCCCTATTTATGACCTTTCCTGCCACAGTCATTAAGTGAATCATTGCATTTAATAACTTAAGAACCCGATTGTTAAGTGAATCTGACTTTGTTTGTCAGAAGGTAGCAAAATGGGACCACGTGACTTGGGACACAGCCATAACGGTCATAAACATGAAATTGTGGCCAAGTACCTGAATTCTGATCTCTGCATTTGATGCTGCAAAGGTCATTAACTGTGAAAAATGGTCCTAAGTCCCATTTCTCAGTGCAATTGTAACTTGAATCGGTCACTAAATGAATGGTTGTAAGTCGAGGCCTGCTTGTGTATCTCCACTTGTTCAGCTTCTCTCCCAGGAATTCATCTCCTTCCGAGTCTCCATCATCCACTGACTTCTTGGCCAAGAGGTCCAACCTCAGGAAACAAACCATGGTTAAGAGGTGCATGTGTGAATGCAGCCACTGGGGAAGAGGATCGATTGTGGATTGTGTGGATCCCCCAGAGTCAGTTGGGTGGGGTGGGATTTCAATCCTGGGTGGCCCTGAGTTCCAGTGCTGCCTAGGGCTCCAAGCCAGCTAGGACACTCTGGGCCAGTCGCTCTCTCAGAGCCCTGGGAAAGAGACAATGGCAACCGCTTCTGAGCAGCCTGGCCAAGATCTCTGGGCCGGCCTCCCCTGGGGGCTTCTGGACAACCTTCCCACCCATCTGGCCAAGGCTGAGGGGCCTCTCTGGGCCTGGCTTCCTCCTTGCCGGTCAAGCGGCCTCCAATGGGCTGGATTTGGGGAGGGGTTGGCAGGGGGCTGTGCTGTGAGGAGGGGGCACAGAGGGGTCCTGCAGTGTCATGGGGGTCTGCAGGGGTCTGCCCCCTCCCTAGTGAGGGCAGGGAGGGAGGGGAGCTGGGGGAGAGGGTGGCAGGGGGAGTCCCCACCCCATCTGGTCTGGGAAGCTCAGGTGCTGTTGGAAAGCCCACCTCTGAGGGAGGGGCCCTCCTAGGGGCTAGTGGGCTGCAGTGGGGAGGGGAGGTCAGCCTGGGCCCCTGCTGCCAATTTCCCCCTGGGGCAACCAGGTGCTTCTTCCTCCTCCTGCTCTGGGAAGTGGGGTGCCCCATGGAGAGGGCTCCCTCGGGCCTTGATGGGCAGGTGGGGGGAACTTCTGCAGGGGGGCCCAGGGCAGTGGGGCAGCAAATAGGGGGGAGGGATCCCCAGGTTGCATCTCTTGCCAAGATCCAAGACTGGTGTGGCAGCTTTGCACCTGGCAGGTGGGGCTGCTGTTGCCCCAGGTGTGCAGCCCACCAGCTCCTGGTCCCGGCCAGAAGGAAGGGCCAAGGCTGGAGGAGAGTCTCTTGATCCTTTCAGAAGTCAGGAAATGGCTTTCCAGGCGAAAGGAGACCCCAAAATCAGGGAGGTCAGACTGAAGCCCCAGAGCTCTGCCCCACCCCCCCAAATCTCTACCTGTGCCTGAGCTCATTTCCCTCAGAACCCCGAAGGGTCTTCAAGGCCATTTCTTTCCCAGGGAGGCGGAGGAGGAAGATGGATGGATGGAGGGAAAAGAGGCAGGAGGGGAATCGGGTGGAAGGAGGAGGAGGAGGAGGAGGAGGAGGAGGAGGAGGAGGAGGAGGAGGAGGAGGAGGCCGGGAGAAACTTCCCTGCAGCTCTGCCAGGACTTATCAGGGAATCCTCCTCTCCCCTCCCTCCTGTAATGGTTTCGCTCTTTCCTGGGCAGAGGGTCCTCGACCTTCAATGTTCTGTTTAGTGACCATTCAACACCACAGTGGCACTAAAAAGTGTTCCATATCGACAGACTTGAAACCCTGCATTCCTATTAGTTCGACTAACCGCTACCTGATTGGCCGACCTGGACGACTGTGATTGGCTCGCTAAGAGTCTGCTGTGATTGGTTAATACCAAGTGCGGGAGACTCAAAGTGAAGTCATTGGCCGCTAAAGCCTCGGCGAGCTCTATAAAAGAGCCGCCGTGGCTGCTATTCTTTTGAGCTGAACTTTGCTGATAAATAAAGATCTGTTGTTATTCAACCGGAGTCTCTCGTCTTTATGAGCTTAACCCTTCGAACTTAACAAAACGTGACTTAGGGCCCCTTTCCACCCTTGCGGCCTGGCAGCCTCCCTGGGGTCTCAGGATTTACATTTAAACAACTGTCTCACACTTATGAAGGCCGCAGTGTCCTGGGAGGTTGTCACGTGATCCCCTTTTGTGACCTTCAGGCAAGCAAAGTCAGTGGAGAAGCTGGATATGCCTAAGAACCATCTGGCTCACTTAACGTCTGCAGCTATTTGCTTAGCAAACAGGGCCAGAAAGGTCATAAAGTGGATTAAAGCCCACTTAACAGACGTCTCCCTGGGCAACACAAGTGTTGGGGCTCCATGGCGGTCGTAAGTGGAGGACTCCCTGCCTCGTCCGCCTTTCCTTCCTGGAGGTTTCAGGGCTGCCTTATGAGGCCACCTCAAGGGCTTCTCCAGTCTGCCCTGTGTTGGGCGCCCCACGTCTCTTCTTGCCAGCCCCCCAAGAAAGGGGTTGGGGGGCTTCTCGAGGCCCCAGGTCTTCCAGTTGTGGGGATGCAGAGCTTATAGTAGGCTCTGCGGCCCCTTTGGCCTCCCCACCTCCAAGGCCCTGAAGGTGCCCTGTGGGTCCCTGTGTCCCAGGTCTCCAGCCGTTGGGGGGTTTCACTCCCATGCACCCCTTGGCCCAGGAGGGAGAACTGGGGGTCTGAGACAGGAGGGGGAGTGGAGGAGATGGGGGCAGGAAGCGCCAGCCACCCAGGGCAGTCCCATGCCC